>NC_084838.1:87746967-88046967 GCF_033115175.1 Lepus europaeus | reverse complement strand
ACTTTGTGTTGTATCTGTGTCTGATTTCGATACTGTTTTGTATTTTCAGACTGTGGTTTTCTTCCCTTTTAGTGTGCCTTTGAAAGTTTTATTGGAAGATGGAGAACATAGGCCGTACGTGTGAAGTTTTGTGTTAATTTGTGCAAGAGTTAGACTGTATTTATTGTTTCAGTTGATAAATGTGGTAGACGATTTAGATTCCTCTGGTTTCCTCCTTTGTTTCATCTCCTGTTGTGCTTGTGTTTCTAAGAATTTCTTAAATAAAGCCTGTGTCATGCAGGTGTCTTGATTTTAATCCAATGTCATGATACTGAAGCCCCGTGGATGTGGTGGTAAGGCCTTGAAGAGGAAAGCATTCTAAAGTGTTGTGATTATATCTAGTTGGTTTTTTTTTTGTGAACTCCCATCCCTGGGCTGTGACTTTTAGAAGCATTTCTTAGCAATCTACCTCTCTAGACAAGAAGTAGTGTAGGCTGGAGTGGATAATGGTGCTTCCTCCAGTTCAGATAAGGCTCTGGTATTGTAGTTTCTTATAGAGGACAGGCCTTTCTCATGGCTTTGATCATGTTTTAAAATAGTTTTTCCCTCTCTCTGACTGAAAAAAGAGGCTGCTTTTCTCATATATTCACTTTCAAGTCTGAGTGGTCTTCCTAGAGGTAAAATTCAAAAAATTATGAACATCCCTTCTAAGATACAGCCCTAGATTTTCTTTTTCACATTTTATTTATTTTTAAAAAGTATTTTATTTATGTATTGGAAAGGATTTCAGAGAGAGAGAGAGAGAGATCTTACATCAGCTGGTTCATTCCCCAGATGGTCGCAATGGCCAGCACTAGGCCAGGCTGAAGCCAGCAGCCAGAAGCTTCATCTGGGCCTCCCACATGGGTGGCAGGGGTCCAGTCACATGGGCCATGCTATGCTGCTTTTCCCAGGCCATTAACATGGAGCTGGATCGCAAGTGAAGCAGCCTGGACATAAACCGGCACCCATATGGGATGCTGCATGTAGGAAGCAGATTTACTCTGCATGGCACATGCTGGCCATAGAGAGTAAAGTTTAAAATCTTTTTTAGATTTTAAAAGCATGGTATCAATTGGGAGACATCCTTGAACATATATAGTAGAGGAATTGATAATATTAATATAAGAAGAACACAAACAAAGCAACATTTCAGTGAAAACTATGACAAAGAACATGGATAAAATACAGGTACCCAAAGGATGCTCCTATAAACATACTTTAATATTTCACCCTTGGCAGAGCCAAGATGGCAGAATAGTGAGGATGCACACTGATAGTCCGGGAAAAGATAGTTTAATAAAAGTGGAGTTACTGTAGTTTCAGGGAAAGGCTCCAGGAAAAAATTGCAGAGGAAACTCTTCCGGATCTAGTGGATGTGACATGGACGACCTATGGGGAGAGCAAGGATGGCTCCGGAGCCCAACCATGGAGTCTACGCATCTGCATTGGAAGGGGAGGTGAGGCAAACCCTCCGAAACCTGAGACATTGGTGGGGAAACAGCAGATAAAGCCTAGAGGGAACAAGTCTTGAAGCCCCACTGGGGAAAGTTCACCAGGCTAACTAGAGGAGAGAGGAAAAAAAAATGGGACCGGTACAGACGAGTTTCTCTCTTTCAGCCTACCTCACAAAGGTAAGACAGAGAGCAGACACCATGTTGGACATACGTAAAAGCTGCGCAACCTCAGGGCTGTGCACAACCTCAGAGCTGCGCCCACCCTCAGTCAAAAAGAAAAGCCTGACTCTGGGGGGGTGAAATAACAGGAGGTTAGGACCTAGTAAATGTGTGGAGCTAATGAACTGAGATGGTGAAAAAAGAGACGGTGAGTGAGCGAACTCACGGAGTTCATGTGAATACTCTCCAGAGACCCTACAATTCGGTAACCTTGGCAACCAAATGGGAAACTGCAGGAGAATTTGAGTGCACACTGAGGGCAGCACAGATTCTTTATGTGGTCCTTGGGAAAGAGCAGACGAATGATATACCCACAGAAGCCAGGGTTCGGAAGCTGACTACCTTCAATTCCATTCAGCTGTGCGGTATTACTTCCCTCCTGAATAAAAAAAAAATAATAAATAAATAAAGAGAGAGAGAGAGAGAGAGAAAGAGATTTACCACACCTAACCTGAGTGTGTCACCTTTGGCAAACCATTAACCCTGAAGAACCAAACAGAACTCTCTGGCCACACCCATCTCAAGCCTCTAAGGCTCCTCCGAAAGCAGACAGTCCACTTAATACAGTCATAGTATAACAAGAAAAAAACACCGCAGTGAGGGAAGAAGAATCCAAAGAATATCTCCACAATGCCAATCAACAAACACAGAAACTAAGGAAACAAGAACAACGAAGACATTATGATGCCCCCAAATGAACAAGACACCCCAAGCCAAGATTATGAAGATAATGAGATGGAAGAAATGCAAGATACGGATTTCAAAAAATTTATGATAAGAACATTAAGAAGTTCTCAAAAACAAATGCTTGAGCTATAGAAATCCTTACTGGACAGGATAGAAAATCTCTCTCGTGAAAATGAAATCTTAAGGAGGAATCAAAATGAAATGCAGAAACTAGTAGAACAGGAAAATGTGATAGTGAAGAGAAATCAAAAAGAAATGAAGAACTCAATAGATCAATGACAAACACATTAGAGAGCCTTAAAAACAGAGTCAGTGAAGCAAAAGAGAGAATATCAGACTTAGAAGACAGAGCAGAGGAAAGTATACAGTCAAACCAAAGAAAAGAAGAGGGAATTAGAAATCTAAAAAATATTGTTGGGAATCTACAGGATACTATTAAAAAACCCAACATTCAGGTTCTAGGAGTTCCTGAAGGCATGGAGAGAAAGAAAGGATTAGAAGGCCTTTTTAGTGAGATACTTGCAGAGAACTTCCCGGGTTTGGAGAAGGACAGAGACATCCTAGTACAGGAAGCTCATAGAACCCCTAATAAACATGACCAAAAGAGATCCTCACCACGACACGTTGTAATCAAACTCACCACAGTGAAACATAAAGAAAAGATTCTAAAATATGCAAGATTCTAAAATGTGCAAGATTACTCTCAGAGGATCTCCAATTAGACTCACAGCAGACTTCTCATCAGAAACCTACAGGCTAGGAGGGAATGGCGAGACATGGCCCAGGTGCTAAGAGAGAAAAACTGCCAGCCCAGAATATTATATCCTGCAAAGCTCTCATTTGTGAATGAAGGTGAAATAAAGACCTTTCACAGCAAACAGAAATTGAAAGAACTTGTCGCTATTCGTCCAGCCCTGCAAAAGATGCTTAAAGATGTGTTACACACAGAAACACAGAAACACGGTCATCAATATGAAAGAAGGTAAAGGAAGAAAACCTCCCAGTAAAAGATCACAGGAAGTTCAAAGCATATATTAGAAAATATCTTTGGGAAAATGGCAGGGCAAAGTTACTACTTATCAATAGTCACATTGGACATTAATGGACTCAACTCTCCAGTTAAAAGGCACAGATTGGCTGAATGGGTTAAGGAACAAAAGCCATCTATTTGCTGCTTACAAGAAACAAAGATGCATGCAGACTGAAAGTGAATGATTGGAAAAAGATTTACCATGCCAACAGAAATGAAAAAAGAGTGGGCGTAGCCATCTTAATATCAGACAAAATAAACTTTAACACAAAAACTGTTAAGAGAGACAAAGAGGGGCACTATATAATGATTAACGGATCCATTCAACAGGAAGATATAATGATTACCAATGTATATGCACCTAATTACAGGGCACCGGTTTATTTAAAAGATATGTTAAGGGACTTAAATGGAGACTTAGATTCCAATACAATAGTACTGGGGGACTTCAATACACCACTCTCAGAAATAGACAGATCAACAGGACAGAAGATCAACAAGGAAACAGTAGATTTAAATGACACTATTGCCTAAATAGATATGACAGATATCCACAGAACTTTTCATCCTACACATAAAGAATTTACATTCTTCTCAGCAGTACATGGAACCTTCCCTAGGATTGACCACATACTAGGCTATAAAGCAAGTCTCAACAAATTCAAAAGAATTAGAATCATACGATGCAGCTTCTCAGATCATAGTGGAATCAAGTTGGAAATTAGCAACTCAGGAATCCCTAGAACATACGCAAACACATGGAGATTGAACAACATTGTCCTGAATGAACACTGGGTCATAGAAGAAATCAAAGAGAAGTAAAAAACTTTCTAGAAGTAAATGAGGACAACAGGAAAACATATAAAAACTTATGGTATACAGCAAAAGCAGTGTTAAGAGGAAAGTTTATATCAATAGGGGCCCACATCAAGAAATTGGAAAGGCACCAAATAAATGAGCTTTCAATACATCTCAAGGATCTAGAAAAACTGAAGAAAACCAGACACAAATCTAGTAGGAGAAGAGAAGTAATTAAAATCAGAGAAGAAATAAATAGGATTGAATCAAAAAAACATTACAAAAAATGAGGACCTGGTTTTGTGAAAAAAAAAAAAATTGACTTGTATGCCAGCAAACAGGGAAATCTATCAGAAATGGATAGATTCCTGGACACATGCAACCTACCTAAATTGAACCAGGAAGACACAGAAAACTTAAACAGACCCATACATGAGTCAGAAATTGAAACAGTAGTAAAGGCCCTCCCAACAAAGAAAAGCCCAGGACCAGATGGATTCACTGCTGAATTCTACCAGACATTTAAAGAAGAACTAACTCCAATTATTCTCAAACTATTAAGAACAATCAAAAAAGAGGGAATCACCACAAATTCTTTCTATGAAAGCAGTATCACCTTAATCCCTAAGCTAGAGAAAGATGCAGCATTGAAAGAAAATTACAGACCAGTATCCCTGATGAACATAGATGCAAGTATCCTCAATAAAATTCTGGCCAATAAAATGCAACAACACATCAGAAAGATCATCCACCCAGACCAAGTGGGATTTATCCCTGGTATGCAGGGATGGTTCAATGTTCGCAAATCAATCAATGTGATACACCACATTAACAGACTGCAGAAGAAAAACCATATGATTCTCTCAATAGACGCAGAGAAAGCATTTGATAAAATACAACACCCTTTCATGATGAAAACCCTAAGCAAATTGGGTATAGAAGGATCATTCCTCAATACAATCAAAGCAATTTATGAAAAACCCACGGCCAACATCCTATTGAATGGGGAAAAGTTGGAAACATTTAAACTGAGATCTGGTACCAGACAGGGATGCCCACCCTCACCACTGCTATTCAATATAGTTCTGGAAGTTTTAGCCAGAGCTATTAGGCAAGAAAAAGAAATTAAAGGGATACAAATCGGGAAGGAAGAACTCAAACTATCCCTCTTTGCAGATGATATGATTCTTTACTTAAGGGATCCAAAGAATTCTACTAAGAGACTATTGGAACTCATAGAAGAGTTTGGCAAAGTAGCAGGATATAAAATCAATGCACAAAAATCAACAGCCTTTGTATACACAGGCAATTCTACGACTGAGGAAGAACTTCTAAGATCAATCCCATTCACAATAGCCACAAAAACAATCAAATACCTTGGAATAAACTTAACCAAGGACGTTAAAGATGTCTACGATGAGAATTACAAAACCTTAAAGAAAGAAATAGGATACCAAAAAACGGAAACATCTTCCATGCTCATGGATTGGAAGAATCAATATCATCAAAATGTTCATTCTCCCAAAAGCAATTTATAGATTCAATGCAATACCAATCAAGATACTAAAGATATTCTTCTCACATCTGGAAAAAATGATGCTGAAATTCATATGGAGACACAGGAGACCTCCAACAGCTAAAGCAATCTTGCACAACAAAAACAAAGCCGGAGGCATCACAATACCAAATTTCAGGACATACTACAGGGCAGTTGTTATCAAAACATCATGGTACTGGTACAGAAGCAGATGTATAGACCAATGGAACAGAATAGAAACACCAGAAATCTATCCAAACATCTACAGTCAACTTATATTTGACCAAGGATCCAAAACCAATCCCTGGAGTAAGGACAGTCTATTCAATAAATAGTGCTGGGAAAATTGAATTTCCATATGCAGAATCATGAAGCAAGACCCCTACCTTTCACCTTACACAAAAATTCACTCAACATGGATTAAAGACCTAAATCTATGACCTGACACCATCAAATTATTAGAGAACATTGGAGAAACCCTGCAAGATATAGGTACAGGCAAAGACTTCTTGGAAAAGACTCTGGAAGCACAGGCAGTCAAAGCCAAAATTAACATTTAGGATTGCATCAAATTGAGAAGTTTCTGTACTGCCAAAGAAACAGTCAGGAAAGTGAAGAGGCAACCGAAAGAATGGGAAAAGATATTTGCAAATTATGCAACAGATAAAGGGTTAATAACCAGAATCTACAAAGAGATCAAGAAATTCCACAGCATCAAAACAAACAACCCACTTAAGAGATGGGCCAAGGACCTCAATAGGCATTTTTCAAATGAGGAAATCCAAATGGCCAACAGACACATGAAAAAATGTTCAGGATCACTAGCCATCCGGGAAATGCCACAATTAAAACCACAATGAGGCTGGCGCCGTGGCTCAACAGGCTAATCCTCCGCCTTGCGGCGCCAGCACACTGGGTTCTAGTCCCGGTCGGGGCACCGATCCTGTCCTGGTTGCCCCTCTTCCAGGCCAGCTCTCTGCTGTGGCCAGGGAGTGCAGTGGAGGATGGCCCAAGTGCTTGGGCTCTGCACCCCATGGGAGACCAGGAGAAGCACCTGGCTCCTGCCATCGGAACAGCGCGGTGCGCCGGCCGCAGCGCGCCTACCGCGGCGGCCATTAGAGGGTGAACCAACGGCAAAGGAAGACCTTCCTCTCTGTCTCTCTCTCTCTCTCACTGTCCACTCTACCTGTCAAAAATAAAAAAAAAAAAATTAAAAAAAAAAAACCACAATGAGGTTTTACCTCACCCTGGTTAGAATGGCTCACATACAGAAATCTACCAACAACAGATGCTGGTGAGGATGTGGGGAAAAAGGGACACTAACCCACTGTTGGTGGGAATGCAAACTGGTTAAGCCACTATGGAAGTCAGTCTGGAGATTCCTCAGAAACCTGAGTATAACCCTGCCATTCAACCCAGCCATCTCACTCCTTGGAATTTACCCAAAGGAAATTAATTTGGCAAACAAAAAACCTTTCTGCACCTTAATGTGTATTGCAGCTCAATTCACAATAGCTAAGACCTGGAACCAACCCAAATGCCCATCAACAGTAGACTGGATAAAGAAATTATGGGACATGTACTCTATAGAATACTATACAGCAGTCAAAAACAATGAAATCCAGTCATTGGCAACAAAATGGAGAAATCTGAAAAACATCATGCTGAGTGAATTAAGCCAGTCCCAGAGGGACAAATATCATATGTTCTCCCTAATCAGTGACAACTAACTGAGAATCAAAAAGGAAACCTAGTGAAATGAAATGGACACTATGCGAAACAGTGACTTGATCAGCCCTTGTCATCACTGTTGATGTACAGTGTAATACTTTATCCCTTTCAGTATTTTTTGTTATAATTAATACTATTGGTTGAACTCTGTAATTAACACACAATTATTCTTAGGTGTTTAAAGTTAACTGAAAAGTGATCTCTGTTAAATATAAGAGTGGGAATAAGAGAGGGAGGAGATGTACAATTTGGGACATGCTCAAGCTGATTTGCCCCAAATGGTGGAGTTAGAAATGTGCCAGGGGATTCCAATACAATCCCATCAAGGTGGCATGTACCAATGGCATCTCACTAGTCCAAGTGATCAATTTCAGGTCACAATAGATCATAATGATAGGTCTAAGAGTCAAAGGGATCACATAAACAAGACTAGTGTCTGCAAATACTAACTGATAGAATCAAAAAGGGAGAGAACGATCCAACATGGAAAGTGGGAGACACAGCAGATTCATAGAATCACAGATGTCCTAAACAGCACTCTGGCCTCGGAATCAGCCCATAAGGCATTTAGATCTCGCTGAAGAGCCCATGAGAGTATTTTAGGCATGAAAAACCAAGACACTCTGGCAAAAAAAAAAAAAAAAAAAAAAAAAAAATCTCTGTGAGTGAGATCCCAGTGGGATGAACGGGGCCATCAAAGAAGGAGGTACCTTTCTCTGAAGGGAGGCGAGAACTTCCACTTTGACTATGACCCTATCAGAATAAGATCAAAGTCAGCAATCTCTAAAGGCTTCCATAGCCTTGGCAACTCATGACTAGAGCCTAGGGAGATTATTGACGCCATAAACAAGAGTGTCAAATTGTTAAGTCAGCAACAGGAGTCACTGTGTACTTACATCCCATGTGGGATCTGTCCTTAATGTGATGTCTAATGTGCAGTGATGCTATAACTAGTACTGAAACAGTATTTTTACACTTTGTGTTTCTGCGTGGGTACAAACTGATGTGATCTTTACTAATTATATACTGAATCGATCTTATGTATATAAAGATAATTGGAAATGAAAAAAAAAAAACCTGGTGTTAAAATGGAAATGGCATAGAAAATTAATTAATTTAAAAAATATTATGTAGAATCTCTGTCTTTAATGTTCTGTAAACTCTTATTTAATGCTATAACTAGTACTCCAACAGTATTTTTTTCACTTTGTGTTGCTATATGGCGGCAAACTGTTGAAATCTTTACCTAATCTATACTAAACTGATCTTCTGTATATAAAGAGAATTGAAAATGAATCTTGATGTGAATGGAAGGGGAGAGGGAGCGGGAAAGGGGAGGGCTGCGGGTGGGAGGGAAGTTATGGGAGGGGGGAAGCCATTGTAACCCATAAGCTGTACTTTGGAAATTTATATTCATTAAATAAAAGTTTAATAAATGAAAAAAAAAGAATATGAAGGATGAATAATTCTGAATTATAAGAGGTCCTAATTGCATTGGTAGAGGACATTAAAGAAACACAAGGAGACATAGATGAAAGAAAGAAGATATGAAGAAGGAGGAAAATATTAAAATGATGGAATCACAGAAAAAAGAATGCTAAAGATTTCCAGTAGCCTCCAGAAACTAGGAGGGAAACATGGGCTAATTCTCTCTCAAAACTTTGAGGTAGAGCCATCATTGCTGACACCTGAATCTTAGATTTCTGGCCTCTAAAACAGTGAAGGGATAAATTTTATTGTTTTGCAACATGCAATACATGGTGATTTATTCTCGAATATCTAGTAAACTCTCTCATAGACATCAAAGAAGAGAAAATTTCCAGACAGATGAACATTATATACTCCTTTAAGGGCTAATTTACCAAAAATGCATAGCAATAGTAAATACATATGCAGTAAACAACAAAGGAACAAAATATATAAAGCAAAATGGATAAACTGAAGAATTCAATTTTATTCTTTTTTTTTAGCTGAATAACATTCCATTCTGTGTGTGTGTGTGAGAGAGAGAGAGAGAGAGAGAAAGAGAGAGAGAGAGATTTTCTTTATTGATCCATCTGATGATGAACACCTTGATTGATTCCAATTTGGCTATTGTGAACAGTGCTGCTGTAAACATTGTATTGCAGGTATCTGTTAGATACTATGTGTTCATATCTTTTGGTTATATGGTCAGTAGAGGGATTGCTGGATAATATGAAATGTCTATTTCCAGTTTGTTTTAATAATAATGTTTTCCCCAGTAGCTGTGCTAATTTACATTCCCACCCACAGTGTATAATTCTACTCTACAACAGAATGAAATTCTGTCCTTTCATAAATATGATTGGAATGGGAGTACATCATGTTGAGGGACATAAGCTGGACACAGAAGGACAAATAATGTGTGCTCTTGCCTATATGTGGTAGCTAAAGTTAAATTAACAAAACAAAATGAAAGAAGAAATGCCTGTCCATCAATTTTGCTACAAATACAATGTTTCATCAAACTTTTAAATACTTCTCAAATTGTTATGAATTATGTACATTAAATACATTTAATAATTTTATGACTTTTAAAATTTATAGGAGCGAACTTTGAAATCTTTTCACTTGATTGTTCTTTATAGATCTTACCTATTTTCCTGCTGAGCTATGAACTTTAGTTTTTATTTGTTGATCTATTCATTTTACTTAGTGAAGCATTATATCTTTGACTATAATGTAATTTAAAACTGTTATACCAAAAATAAAAAAAATTAAAAGAAGAAATGAAGGAAAAGTAGATATATCTACAGAGTAAGAGACTGATACACCCTTTTTACCAAACTGATAGAACAACTAGACAGGAGAACAGCAAGAATATAAAAGAACTCTGGAGCACTGTAAGCCAGTTTATATAGTACATATATAGTATTCCTATATTGACAGCAGAAAATACCTTCATTTCAAATGCTCATGGAATGCCAACCAAGATAAACTGTATCCTGGGTCCTAAAACAAAACTTCATCACATCTTGAAGAAGTGAAATCATGCAGAATGTATTATTTGTCCATAATGGAGTCAAACTAGAAATCAATAATAGATAAAAGAAAAATTCAATAAGTTAGAAATTCAGTAGTACATCTCCAAATAATCTGTGGGTCAAAAAGTCTCAGGAAAGTTAATAATATCTTGAATGGGTGAAAATAAAAGTGCAACCTTGCAGAGTCCGTTGACTCCAGCTACACCAGTGCTGAGATGGTAATTTATAGCACTAAATGCATACATTAGAAAAGAGCTTGAGCCTTGAGTCAATTATCTAAACCCCGACCTCAGAAACCTAGAAAAGCAAGGACAAAATAGGCTCAAAGTAATGAAAAGATGGGGACCAGAGTTGTGGCATAGCAGGTATTGCCATTGCCTGAGTTATGAATAAATGAACAAACAGGTATTAACAAATACAATGCAGCAAAATTTTTAAAGAATTCTTCACCAGGATCAAGTGCCACTTATTCATGCATGAAATGGTTGTCTATGTAGAAAATTCCTAAAAACTATGAAAGGAAAATAAAAAAAAAATATTGGGGCTGGCATCATGGTACAGTGGATTGTGCCACTGCTTGCAACACCACATCCCACATGGGCACCAGTTTGAGCTGGATTGTCCCACTTCCTATGCTGCTCTCTGCTAATGCACATGGGAAGGCAGCGGAAGATGGCCCAAATGCTTGGTCTCCTGCACTCACACATGGGAGACTTTGATGAAACTCCTGGCTGTTGGTTTTGGCCTGCCCCAACTTTAGCTGTTGTGGCCATTTGAGGGGTGAATGACTGTGTATGGAAGATGTGTGTGTGTGTGTGTGTGTCTCCCTCTTTTTTTTTTCTCTATAAATCTGCCTTTCAAATAAATAAAATGAATCTTAAAAACATCTCCTAGAATTAATGAGAAAATGTAGCAGGAATTCTGGACACAACTTAAACACATAAAAGTCCATTGTATTTCTATATACTAGTAATGAACTATTGAAACTTGAAATTGAAAACAAACAGAAAAAAAAGGAGGAAGGGGGAAAGGGACAAGGGTTTGGCCTAGCGTTTAAGACATTTATTAATATGCCTGGGTCCCACATTGGAATTCTGAGTCTCACTACATGCTTCTGTCTCCCAATTCTGATTACCATTATAGCAGACCCTGGGAGACAGCAGGTGATAGCTCCACTAGTTGCGTCCCTGCCACCCACCTGGAAGACTTGGATTGAATTATTGGCTTCCAGCATCAGCCCTGAGCCCAGTTCTGCCATTGTAGGCATTAGGGTAGTGAACTAGTAGACGAGAGCTCTGTTTCTGTGTCTGTGTCTCTGTCTCTTTGCCTCTTGCTTTTTTCTCCGTATCTCTACTTTTCCAATAAATAGATAAATAAATTTGAAAAAAAAATTTAAAAAGTAAATTTATCAGAACATTCAGTAATATATGAATCTAAAAGAATATGCACAGATTTTATTTGAGAAAAATACAAAATACTGATGAAACAAATCGAAGAGTAACTAAGTAAATGGAGAAATATCCCATAATCATCTGTAAGAAGATAATGTTAAGTGGTTCCATCTTCACTCATAGACTCAATGCAATCCCCATCAAAATCCCAGGTTATTCTGTGGATATTGAGTTTCTAAGTTGGAAACTCAAA
Organism: Lepus europaeus; assembly: GCF_033115175.1. Taxonomy (NCBI): domain Eukaryota; kingdom Metazoa; phylum Chordata; class Mammalia; order Lagomorpha; family Leporidae; genus Lepus; species Lepus europaeus. The sequence goes on along the minus strand of NC_084838.1, from coordinate 88,034,841 downwards.
AGGAAATGTAACAAGAAAGACTAAAAACAACTTTGAAAAAGAAAGACCAAGCTAGAGGAACAAGTTTACCTGGTTGGAAGTTACCATACAGCTACAGTACTCAGAAATGTGGGTATTGGCAGATAGAAAAACACATACGTCAGTGGAAGAGAAAAACACACATAAATAAATGCACACAAGTATGACTGATGGACTGTGGACAGTACAAAAGGAATGCAATGGAAGAAAGATAGCACTTCAAAAAATGGTATTGGAGCAAGTAGATAGCCCAGGGAAAACATAAGAGCCTTTACCTAAATCTTACACCTTATAAAATAATTAACAGAATTCATGGCGTATTTAAATTTCATATGTAAAAATTGCAAACTTTTAGAAAGACATAGGGGAATATTTTGGGGATATAAGATCAGGCATTACGTTCTTAGATTTGAAACCAAAGCACCACACACAAAAGCAAAATACTGGAAAATAGGACTTCATCAACATCTGGAACTTTAACACTATGAAAAAGCCTGTTAAGAAGAAGGAAAGAGGGGCTGATATTGTGGCACAGAGGGTTAAATCACTGCTTACAATGACCACATCCCAAATTACAGTGCCAGTTCAAGTACTTGCTGCACCACTTCCAATCCATCTCCCTGGTAATGTGACTGGGAAAGCACTGGATGATAGCACAACTTCTTTGATCCCTTGTACCCATGTGGGAAACCTGGATGGAGCTCCTAGCTCCTGTCTTTGACCTGGCCCAGCCCTGGCTGGTGAGACTATTTAGGGAGTGAACCAGCAGATGGAAGATCTCTCTCTTTTTCTTTCTCTCAGCTTCTCCTTCTCTCCCTTCCCACCCCCAAGCTTTGCTTTTTCAAATAAATAAATAAATAAATCTATCATTGAAAAATGAAGGAAAGATAAGTGAGAGCCTAGGAGAAAATATTTATAAGGTACATAGCCAAAAATAATTGGATATAGAATATATAAAGAACTCTTACACAGCGGCAGTTGATAAAGCAAAGACAGAAAATGGATAAAGGACACGAAGAGACATTTCCTGAAAGTGAACATGGATGGCAAATAAGCACCTGAAATGATAGGCGATTTCATTACCCATAAGGATATACACATTAAAACATAATATCATGATGGATCTATCAGAATGACTTTTAAAATAGTAGCAATATCAACCATTGTGAGGATGCTGAAAAACTTGCTTGCTTGTGTGCTGTTGGTGGAAAATTAAAATGGTGAAGTCACTCTGGGGAAAGACTTTTAGGTTTTTAAACATAGCACCATCATACTGCCTAGCAACTCTACTCTTGTGTTCCATTGAAATTCATATGTTGACATTCTTCTTTTTTTCTTTAAGATTTATTTATTTGAGAATCAAAGTTATACATAGAGAGGGAGATACACACACACACACACAGAGAGAGAGAGAGAGAGAGAGAGAGAGAGAGAGAGAGAGCTTTCATCTGATGGTTCACTTCCCAGATGGCTCCAAAGGCCAGGATTGGGTCAGCCAGGCTGAAGCCAGGAGCCAGAAGCTTCTTCTGGGTCTCCCAGGTGGGTACAGGGGCCAAAGCACTGGGCCATCCTCTGCTACTTTCCCAGGCCATTGGTAAGGAGCTGGATTGTAAGCAGAGCAGCCAGGACTCGAACTAGCGCCCATAGGGGAAATGTGCATAGAAGACAGGGGCTTCCATGCCAGGGAAGAGTACCTTCTAGCCCCATGCCAGCAGGAAATAGCTCTAAAGACAAATCATCAGCCCTCTACCCCTCCTGGACTTTTGGGACTAATGTAATCCCATATAACTCCTGCTTTATAAAAAACAAAAGGGGGGAATGTTAGTAAAATGCCACAGTCTTACCTAAGGCACGATCTACAGCCTGACACCAGCTTAGGCTCTAACTACCCCCCCCCCCGCCATTGCTGGAAGCCAGGTAGTCACATGGCCCAACAACCTGTGTCAAGTTCCACCCTCATCCTAATGGGATTCGCTGCTCCCACTTGCCTGCCTGCCCCCAGGCAGTTTTAAAAGGACCTGTTCCTAAACACGTCTCTCTCTCTTTTCCTCTCTGTCTCCTGGCCTCTGTCTCTCTTACGCTCTCCTCCTTCTTTCCCTTCTTCGCTCCTTCTCTCCAGTCTGTGGGGTTTCCCTTAATAAACTCTTTCCCTTACAAAAAAAAAGAAAGAAGATGACGATGACAGGGGCTTAATCCACTATGCCAGGAAGCATAGTGACATTCTAGTCTCAAAAGTAGCTATCTGAAGACGGGATTTCTGAAGGTAATTAAGGTTAAATGAGATCATGCTATGGTTTGAAAATAGTTTTCTCCTCTGAAACTGATACTGAAATTTTACTTCCAATGTAACATAATAGTTGAGAAGTGGTGGGACCTTTAAGAGATGGTTAGATCTGGATTAGGGGTGTGGGTTCATTATTAGAAGGCGAGGGCGTGTCTGTGTTGTGTCTTTTCCACAAGCACTTGCTTGCCCTTCTGCCATGAATCCCTCACCAGAAGGTAAGAAGGTGCTGGCACCATGCTCTTGAGTTACCCATCCTCCAAAACTGTGAACCATAAAAAAACCAAAACAGAACACAACAAACACCTCACAAACCTTCTTTGCTTTGTAAATTACCCATCTCAGGTTCTGTTGCAGTAACACAAAGTGAACTAAGACATAAGGGTGTGTCCCTAATCCCATAGGATTGTGGCAGTATAATAGCTATCTCTCCCTCCTCCTTTCTCTCCATCCCTCCCTCTTTCTCTCTTCTACATGACAATACAAAAATAACACTGCTATCTGCAAGCCAGGAAGAGAATTTGTACAACCTATTACCAAAAATGCACCTGTTTCTGAGTGAACAGATTCAGTGCTATAATAATGCCTACTTTTTCTAAGTGATACATTTAAAGCCTTTATAGCTTTATTTGAATGAAATTTTATTTTGAATGTTAGTTTAGTAAATTTTAATTTATTTAAATAAGTTAATTCTTTTAAATGAATTTCAAAAAAATTTGAAAGCAATTTTATTTATTTGATTAAGTGATCATAAGGTTGGTTGTATTTTGTTTATATTAAAAGTAGTTAAACATTTTTTTAGGAAGTAAGGTTACAGGATACAAGTTGAATTATCTGGTAGTAGAAGTTTTATAAACTTACAAATATAGTAATACAAGATTATAGTGCAAATTTACAGAGGATATTTGAAATAGTTTTTGGTTTAAGGGGATGGGTATGGATGTGTCTCTGTGTTTGTGCACTTGAGTTTGCCTAGAGTCTTCCTTGTTTAAAGAATAGTAAGAGGAATTATAAGGTCTATTGTAATGGATGTTGGGACAAAGATGTGCCTTGAATGTGAAAAAGAGTTATGATAATTAGTTTCTCTACTCAGTGGACAGTATCCTGAATGGCTGGACGGAAACTAAATTAAAAAAAATTAAAATGCTGTAGAAAAAATGTGAGTTGTCCGAGTATTATTCTAGGCTTAGAAATCCATGGTTTTCAGGAAATGGCCCTTTGTATCAAATTCTCCAGGTGTGAGGCACATTCTGTGTGCCAGTATTATAAGGGATACTAATGATAGAAGCAGAAAGTAACTAAGCGGTCTAAGAAAAAAGGAATGGTATATAGCAAGGAAACTTTAACAGCTACCAAGGGGAAACTGCATGATATATTTTATATATAACATACCTAACAAGAAGGGAGAAGGAATATTTTTTTCACAGTGATTTTACTGATCGCATTCCCAGATTTTTGTCCTCAATTTTCAGTCCCAATCTTCTTGTATAAAATTCTAAGAGGAAGGAGCACTGGTTCCATGACATATTACTTAGAAGTTTATTTCACTGCAAGCCACAGAAAATCTTAAACAGGTCCAACATATGAGGTAGTTTATTCCACATTGCAGGAAATCTGAGAGGATTGCCAAGGGTAGAAATGACTGCTCAAGAAATTTTCAGGGACCCCAGCTTAATTTCGCTATTATATTTTTCCTGTATCTGCAAATTCATGTATGTATTTTAGGCAGGAGTGTACTGCTCTTGGAAAATTGTCAGTATACACACTTACTTACAGATAATATATAATATGGAATATCCTTTATTATGAAAACTTTCCTCTCCAATGGGCATTAAAGAAAAATAAGCAGAGTACGGTGAAAAAGATAAAATGTATTTAGACCAAAGCCAAATTAAAATACATTTGGGCCTAGTACAAATAAGTATGTTAAGCTTAGGTTATAGAACAATTTTATACTATTTCATAATTGTTAGAGGTTTATTAACATAACATTCAAATGTGCATTTTTGTCCCCTTTAATAATGTAAAAACACTGTTAATTCCTATGTGACCAGGATAATTTTACAAAAATACTATTTGCTTAAATGGTTTATGTCTTCCTTTGACTCTTAGGCACACTTCCCTCCTGGCTAGGGTTCAGGATCCTCTATGTAATGACTCCAGCTGGCTTTTACAACCATCTCTAACATGCTTCTGCTTTCTGTACTCCTAATAGTCTTGGTATTTCTTGAGATGTTACATACTAGCTAAGGCTACTTCCTCCATGTCTGCCAGTCTGTGAAAGTTGTGTCCACAGAAACCAAAGCAGTAATTTTTGGGGATGTAGGGTGAGGATTACTGGGAAAAAGCACAAGGGAACTTTCTGGGGTGACATATAGTCTGTGTTTGAAGTGAATGTGAATTAGCTGAGCTTACACATTTGAGTTAATTTGATGATACACATAAGATCTGTGCAAATGTGCATTTCCTACTCACATGCATATTATACATCAGATTTCATCAAATATTTCTAAAAAGGTATCAATGTTTAAAGCTCCTATTCAAAATCATCAGGAAATAAAGACTGATGGAGGATTGACCTTCTTGCTCTTTCAATCTCTTTTAGAACTGGTGTAGACAAGGAGGAGCTAAGATGGCCAGCATCCTTGTATCTTCACCTGAGCTGCAGCACCTCCCTGTACCACCTAAGCCCTCCCCCTCTTTCCATACAGCAGGAAACCACAGTCTGCAAAGTCACCACTCAGAACCTGTACCAGCTAAAAATGACCAATGTGGCTGCAGCTGCATCTCCATGATGACCTCTAGCTAATTATGTCGTTATGAAAAAGTTATCATGGCTGACACTTCTACTTCCATTATGTACCTGATGCCATGACACTTCCGAGATTTTCTAAATTAGGGCAAGGAAATGGGTGTTACGCAAAGCCCATCCCCAAACTCTGTACCATTGGAATATTCAACTAAATCCTAGACAAGATATCACCCCTAGCTGGCGCCGCGGCTCACTAGGCTAATCCTCCGCCTTGCGGCGCCGGCACACCGGGTTCTAGTCCCAGTCAGGGCACTGATCCTGTCTCGGTTGCCCCTCTTCCAGGCCAGCTCTCTGCTGTGGCCAGGGAGTGCAGTGGAGGATGGCCCAAGTGCTTGGGCCCTGCACCGCATGGGAGACCAGGATAAGTACCTGGCTCCTGCCATCGGAACAGCGCGGTGCGCCGGCCGCAGCACGCCTACCGCGGCGGCCATTGGAGGGTGAACCAACGGCAAAAAGGAAGACCTTTCTCTCTGTCTCTCTCTCTACTGTCCACTCTGCCTGTCCGAAAAAAAAAAAAAAAAAAAAAGATATCACCCCTTATTCTGTCAGATCATAAAAAGGGATGGCCATGAACCTCATTGAGGAAAACTTACTCTTGACTATCCTGGCACTCCCTCTCAAGTGTTTACTTCCGTTTGCATGCAAATAAATATATGCAGAACATATTTTTTTTTTCTCTGCTAACTTTTACCTACATCTTGTCCTCAATTTTTTTTTTTTTTTTGCATTGGAGTCATGTACCTGGATCCACTCACCCCTCAATAGTACCTAATACAGTACCTTGCACACTCACAGCTGCTCAGTAATATTTTTTAAAAATTTACTTATTCATTTGCTTGAAAGGCAGAGTTACAGAGACAAAGACAGGGAGAGACAGAGAGAGACTCTCTCATCCTTTGGTTCAATCCCTAAATGACCAAAACAGCCAGAGCTGGGCCAGGCCAAAGACAGAAGCCAGGAAATTTTTCCAAGTCTCCTGCATGGGTGGCAGGACCCCAAGCTCTTGACCTTCTTCCACTGCCTTCCCTGGTTCACTAGTAGGGAGCTGAAGCAGCCAGGAAAAATACTGGTGCCCATATTGGTTGCTGGAATAGCAGGAGGCGGCTTAACCCAACATTGGAGCCCAGGAACATATTCAAATTGTGAATGGCCAACCTGGAGGCAGAATTCCCTGGGCATTGCTTCATATCCTGGCTAGCTTTCCAACTCATGGTTGTAACTAACGTCATCAACACAATGTTGTTTTGAGGTCTTAGAAACCTGGATGATCTTGAATTTTACAAAATTTCGATTTCATGCGCTATTTAAAGTTCATCACCAATCTGCCCCACCCAGCATTTCTATGATAACTCCAGGATTAGGAGATGCAGAAAGATGAAGGCAAATGTGAAATGCTAATTTTACATTATTATGCCTTTTTAAAAAGATTTTTTATTTATTTATTTGACAGGTAGAGTTACAAACAGTGAGAGAGAGACAAAGAGAAAGGTCTTCCTTCCATTGGTTCACTCCCTAAATGGCCGCAATGGCTGGGGCTGCACCTATCTGAAGCCAGGAGCCAGGTGCTTCCCTCTGGTCTCCCATGCAGGTGCAGGGGCCCAAGCACTTGGGCCACCCTCCACTGCCCTCCTGGGCCACAGCAGGGAGCTGGACTGGAAGAGGGGAACCGGGACTAGAACTGGCACCCATATGGGATGCTGGCGCCATGGGCGGAGGATTAACCTAGTGTGCCACCACACTGGCCCCATTATTAAGCATATTAGGATCACATTGGCTGAATTCTCACTTTCATCTTATGGCTTTTACATTATTCCCAACTGGAATTGAACCTCCTGTGAATATTAACCTCTTCCTTAATTTCTCATTTATCTCTCTTCTAAGGAAGCCTCACATATGCCTCTGTTTATGTAACAACTTTGATTTGTATCTACAGATGATGGGAGGGTGGTAACTTCATGGTAGAAACACAATTAACTTGAAATTCAACATTCGAGTTAATTGACAATTTTCTGTGCAAGAAGCCTTGATTTTTATATATTTTGCCTCTCCCTTCAATTGAATTTTTTTTTCCAATTTTCTAATGCAGAGTAAGTCAATTTGTTGTAGTGTTCACCATCAAACTTAGCCAAACTCTTGCCAATTCAAATACTAGAAGAAAATCTAAATTTGTACTGCATAAAGCTTTGAATTGAACATGCTAGGAAAGACTCCATTTCTTCTGTGGTGTAGTCTGGGGAGCATGTATTTATTCTATGCTATATTTCAATATTTCCTTAAGGCTCTGAGATCAGAAAGAGTCAAATATTGAAATGTCTGAGTTTCTTGATCCATTAGTGCTGCCTGAAGAATAAGGATCTCTTTTCTTCAGAATTAAAATTCCACATCATTTCAAAGGATAAAATAGCATAGATTTTTAGGGTTCATGCACCATTCCAGCTAGAAGGACACAGTCACTTGTGCTTGAGTCTCTACAATGACTAGTATTAAAACAAGCAAACACTGCTCCTTCCTCCCTCTCTTGACATTTTCAGCAAACAACAGAGGGAAGCTGAAACTTTTACACAAGCTCTAAAGGCATCTTGAGAGCAATGCATACTCAATGATATTATAACCTTTTATTTTGATCACCCCAGTTGCCTCTGTTGGAGTTTTTATTTGTAGTGAGTTGGCCAGATTTGGTAGAAATGACAGGTAAGAGAAGTAGAGAGAACTGGATGGGCCTAAAGGGATTTGAATTTCAAAGCTCAGCAGCAGTTCTGTCTATAACAGTAGTGATCTGTTAGTCTCGGTATATAGCCAAAAAATCTCATTTATCTGGTTTAGGAAACTCTGCAGAATACAAAACAAAAATCTCTCCACTTTCAAAGAAAATAGTCTGTAATGCTTCATACATTTGCAAAAAAGTTGACAATCTAGGTTCATAACTTCAATATAATACAACATAATTCTGCATTGAAAATATTTTTCTGCTTAAGAAAAAATATTTTATTTTTGAGAACTTTTAAGATAAATTGACATCTAAAAATACATGTCAACATCTTTGTGTCTATTACTCAACACAATATTAAACATTGTTTAATGTTCTGTAACTTGGATGATTGTGGATATGGTATCAACTTTTTAAACATCAAATAAAAGGCATGATCCAAGAAAGAAATAAATAAGGTGAACTTCGCCAAAACTGAAAACATCTGCTCTGTGAAAGACATGGTCAAGAGAATGAGACAAGCTGCAGAGAAAATATTTGCAAAGGATATATTTGCTGAAGAAAGGACTGTTATCCAAAATATACAGAGAACTCTTAAAACTCAACAATATGAAAACAATTAGCTCAGTTAAAAAAAGGCAAACAGGCCGGCGCCGCGGCTCACTAGGCTAATCCTCTGCCTTGCGGCGCCGGCACACCGGGTTCTAGTCCCGGTCGGGGAGGCGGATTCTGTCCTGGTTGCCCCTCTTCCAGGCCAGCTCTGGAGGATGTGCAATGGAGGATGGCCCAAGTGCTTGGGCCCTGCACCCCATAGGAGACCAGGAGAAGCACCTGGCTCCTGCCATCGGATCAGCGCGGTTCGCCGGCCGCAGCGCGCCAACCACGGCGGCCATTGGAGGGTGAATCAACGGCAAAAGGAAGACCTTTCTCTCTGTCTCTCTCTCTCTCACTGTCCACTCTGCCTGTCAAAAAAAATAAAAATAAAAAAATAAAAAATAAAAATAAATAAATAAAAATAGGCAAACAGCAGGCATTATAGTGCAGCAGGTTAAGCTGCAGCTTGGGATACCTGTACACCATGTTGGAGTAACAATTGAATCTTGGATCTTCTTCTCCTTCTTCTTTTTGAGATTTATTTATTCACTCGAGAGGCAGAGCTACAGACAGAGAGAGGGAGAGAGAGAGAGAAGGTCTTCCTTTCACTGGTTTACTCCTCAATGTTTCACTCTGCAGCTGGTGGAACTTGGGCCTATCTGAAGCCAGCAGAAGCTTCCTGTGGTTTTCCATGTGGGTTCAGGGGATCAAGCACTTGGGCCATCCTCCACTGTCCTCCTAGGCCATTAGCAGATAGTTGGGTCAGAAGAGGAGCAGCCTGAACAAAAACTGGTGCCCATACTGGATGTCAGCACCACAGGTGGAGGCTTACCCTACTAGGTCACAGTGCTGGCCCCTATTCCACTTCTGATTAAACTTCCTGTGGATGCACGTGGAAATGCAGCAGAAATTAACCCAAGTAACTGGGTTCCTGTCACCAATGTAGGAGACCAGAATGGAACACCTTGTTGCTATCTTTGGCCTGGCCCAGCCCTGGATGTTGCAGGCATGTGGGGGGAATGAGCCAGTGGATAGAACATATCTTTCTTTCTTTCTCCACCTTCCGCAATAAATAAATTAAATTTAAAAGAAAGCAAAAGATATGAACAGACAACCCTGTGCATACAGCCAGCTAATTTTTGACAAAAGTATTTAGACCAGATATTGGAATAAGGATAATTTCTTCAATAAGTGATATTGGCAAAATTGGATGTATATATGTAGAAGAATGAAATTAGATCCATATCTTTCACTACATACAAAAATCAACTTAAGATGAATCAAAGACTTAAATTTAAGACCTGAGAATGTGAAGTTGCCGGAGAAAATGTAGGGGAAACACCCGAAAACATTGGCGTAGGTGACAACTTCTTGCTTAAGACCCCCAAAACACAGGCAAGTAAAGCAAAAATAAACAAATGGAATTATATCAAACTCAGAAGCATTAGCACAGAAAAGAAATGATTAATATAGTGAAGAGACATCCTACAAAATAGTAACAAGTGTTTGTGAGATACCTGACAAAGGATTAATATCCAAAATATATCAGCAACTTAAAAATCTTAACATCAAAAAAGTCACTCAGTCTAGTTAATGAGCCAAAGATCTCAATAGATGTAAAATAAGAAATACAAAAGGCAAAAAATGTATGAAAAAAATGCTCAGCATCACTATCCATCAGGGAAATGCAAATCAAAATCATAATATCACCTCACCTCTGTCAGAAGGGCTATTATCTAAAAAAGAGTAACATGTTGGTAAGCATGTGGAGAAAGGAGAACAGCTATACACTGTTGGTGGGGATGTACATTAGTGAAGCCACTGTAGAAAACAGTTTCCTGAGAAACTAGAAATAGACTTACCATATGATCCAGCGATTCCAGTACGGGGTATATACCCAAAAGATGTGAACACATTGTATCACAGAGATGCCTATACCACCATGTTTATAGTAGCACTGTTCATAGCCAAAATATGGAATTAACCAAGGTGTCCATCATCAGATGATTGGATAAAGAAAATGGTGTGTGTGTGTTTATATACATACGGTGGAGTATTAGTCAGTTATAAAAAAGAATGAAATTCTACCATTTGCTCAAAAATGAGTATAATTGGAAGATATCATGTTGAGTGAAATAAGTTGGCCACAGAAAGAGAAAAAACTGCATGTTCTCTCTTTTATGTGGGAGGTAAAATGTAAAAATTTTAAAAAAATTAAAGAAATGATTGTATCAGTAATGCTACAAATATAGTTTTGTCAATTTTCATTTTATATCTTGGTCAAATGAATGGTTAAAGGTGTTATACTAATATAATTTTAATGATCTGTGATTATTTTAAAATTTACTATATCTAGGTCATATTTCCATTTGATTATTATTTATATTGGTTGATTACTCTACGAATACTCTTAACAATTAGCTTATTTGTGGGATTTAGTGGAAGTCCATGGTGGGAAGATTATCTCTTTTTAAATATGACCATGGGTGTGGGCATTGGGGTAGTGATTAAATCATTGCTTGGGATGCCTCCATTCCATATGGAAGTTTTTTTGTTGTTGTTGTTTAGAAAACTTTTATTTAATAAATATAAATTTTGAAAGTACAACTTTTGGATTATAGAGGGTTTTCCCCCAATAACCTCCCTCCCCCCCGCAAAACATCCCATCCGCACCCCCCCCACCATCCCATTCTTCATTAAGATTCATTTTTAATTATCTTTATATACAGAAGATCAACTTAGTGTATACTAAGTAAAGATTTCAACAGATTGCATCCACACAGACACACAAAGTATAAAATACTGTTTGAAGAATAGTTTTACCATTAATTCAAATAGTACAACACATTCTCATCATAAAAGTGGCTAGATAATAAATGTGTCATTGTTGGAGTGAACTATGGAACCACTTGGCAAAGTCAATGATGAAAAAAAGAAATAAAGAGTGGAGCCACTATTCCTCAACCAAATGTGTTAGGGACCTGTAACATATAAAAAAAAAAAAAATGGTGCTGGATTTTGTTCACTCAAATAATTGATATCTGTTGCAAAATCATGGATTACTAACAAATTTATGAACAAAGGCAAAAAAAAAAAAACCCTCATAAATTTGTTGGATTTCAAAAGAGGCATCTGCTCAGCAAGCGGAAAATGATGCAATGAGAAACCATCAGGAAGAAGAAAGTCTGACTTTGGGATCTCCTGCTGCCCAAGATAATAGCAATTTGACATGAGAAGCCCTATGATTCTAAAGCAGCAAGAAGGGGCCGGCGCTGAGGCGCAGCAGGTTAACTGTGGAGAGGGAAAACTTCAGCCCTGGCCTGAAGCGCACCGGTTCGAGACCTGGCTGTGCCACTTCTGATTTAGCTTTCTGCTATGACCTGGGAAAGCAGTAGAAGACAGCCCAAGTCCTTGGGCCCTTGCACCCACGTGGGAGACCCGGAAACAGTTCCTGGTTTCGGATTGACGCAGCTCTGGCCGTTGTGGCCAACTGGGGAGTGAACCATCGGATGGAAGCTCTCTCTCTGCCTCTCCTTCTCTCTCTGTGTAATTCTGATTTTCAAATAAATAAATAAATCTTAAAAAAAAATAAAGCAGCAAGAACAACAAGCAAGTCATGTCATGTGAAACTGGCAACATATTGCCAAAAACATGACATAATCATTTGACATGTTTTGCTGTTTTACATAAAAAATAATTTTTGAATGGGTCATGAAAGTTACTTCTTTGTATATTGAATAATGTATGAAAGGATATTACATTTGCCTTATTTCTTACTTATAGGGAAGGATAGATAGATAGATGTAAAAGATAAAAACCTATATCCTATTTATAGGACAATTTGTACTTTTGTTCTTAAAGATAATACTAGATATATAAGCCCTAGATTATGATTTACAATTTATTTTAATGCACTTGTGTCAAATTTATTTAAATACAGAATTGAAAATTTGGGACTTAGTAGGTTAATATTTCTGTATTTCTCTACATTGTAGGTAAATGTTACCACAAAATAAAACAACTATGAATGATGTTGAACTCTAGTTTAACATATATATATATATATATATATATAAAATCACAAAAATATAAATTAAAAAATAATATATAAATAATATATCACAAAATAAAATGAGTATTAGAGGGGTGGAAGTTATATAAATGTCCAATAAAATGAGTTTAGTACAATTTTAATTATAGAATTAATTGAGGGGCTGGCACTGTGGTGCGTTAGGTTAATCCTCCACCTGCAGTCCCAGCATCCCATATGGACACCGCTTCTAGTCCTGGCTGCTCCTCTTCCTATCCAGCTCTCTGCAATGGCCTGGGGAAACAGTAGAAGATAAAAATAAATAAATAAAATATTTTAAATGAATTAATTGATTATAGAATCATAATTAATTGGAATTAATTAATTACATAATTTTGGCAGTGGATATAAAATTCTTGCATATTGTTATGTGTTTGAATATTTTTATAATAAAATATTGGAAAGTTATCATAGTGATGTAATACAGGAATACTCAAGAGCACCAAAGTGATAAACATGTATATTATTCTTTCTCTTTGTTGTTTTTATTTGAGAGGTAGGGAGAGAAAGAGAGACTTGGAGAGAGAAAGAGAGGGAGAGAGAGAACTTCCAAGTGCTGGGTCACTCCCCAGATGCCTACAACAGCCAACACTGGGTCAGGCTGAATCCAGGAAACAGGAACTTAATCTGGGTCTCTCACATGGATGGCAGAGTCCCAAGTTCTTGTGCCATCATTGCTGCCTTTCAGGGTGCACATGAGCAGGAAGCTGAAGTGAAGAACCAGAGCTGAGACTAAAACCTGGGTACTCCAGTGTGGGATGTGGGCATCCTAACTGGTGCCCTGTTGCAAGGCTAAACGTCTGCCTCCTGTAGATTACTCTTCTAAATAAATATTAACTTTTTAACAGTGATACAGAGTGATTTTAAAACACATGTGGAAATATATTTCAAGAAAGGACAAAAGCAGGGAGATAATTGAAGTTTCAGGGTTCTAGATCCTTACCTTTTAAAAGTTTTTAAAAGTTCACATTTTAGTTTGGGACTTCAGTATTTAAAAAACAAACAAACTCAACCTTCAACACAATCAGTTCTTTGTTTGTGATACAGAAGTGTAGTACGCTATAGGATGTAATAGCGAATGTTCCTGACCCAGTCCCGGTGGTGGTTGCAGTGAATGTGGTTTGTGTGTACGTGTCTGAGAGTGATTATTGGAAACAAGGTGTTTTAACCATGCTCTGGTGATAAATTAGATGAAGCACAAGGGCATGGGCACATATCCCAAACTGAGAGAACAGCCTATGTGCCAAAGACTCACTCCTTCCTTAAACAGTGTAGTGTCTGTAATAAATTCAGAAGCCAAATGTGACATAAGTGGGAGTTGGCTGTGATGAGTGGAAGAGAGGACGGTATCCAGAGTGTGCAAAGTTTTTAGGAGATGTTAGGATTTTCTTCTTTATCCTCAGAGGATAGAAAACCTCCAAAGGATTTTAAATGAGGGAGTGGCACAATTTTAAATGATTATTCTGGACTGACTCAAGGCAAGGATATATGGAGGGAGGCCATTTGGAAAACTTGGCTATCATCCAGGAAATCCTCTGTAATGGCCCAAACGAGGCTGGTAAAACTGGAAAAAAGGGGAAAATTGTTTCATCCAAGAAGTATTTCTCCTGTAGAACAGAACAAAACTGATACTTGACTGGGTGTGATGGATGAAGAGAGGGAGAGGTCATGGCTGGTGCCAAGTCCTTCATTTTTCTGACTTTATGTGGTGTTGCTCTTCTCTGGGATTCTATTCAATGGAAGGAGAACAGTAATAGGATATCAGTGTGAAGTGTTTGTGAGACTTCTAAGAAAACATGGTGGCAGTTGCACTTGTTAGTCTAAAATTCAAAGGAAAGATTTGAGCAAGAAATAAGAAGCTGATTAAGAGATGGCGTTGCTTAAAAAGCAAATAGAGTAGAAGACAAGCACGCTTAGTTTTGAATTTTAAGGAACTCTTGAGATGAAGACCACAGATAAAGAATGAGCCTGTAGACACAGAATGAAAGATGATATTTGTAAAAGGAACACCTACAAGTAAGATTTTGTCTAAGACTAGGGTAGACTATTTTGAGAATACAGAGTGATAAATGTTATTCCTAGAATCAAATCTCACTGCAATGGAAGCAGTTTTATTTAATGCTGTCTTTGAAATGCTAATGTTACCTGTCTGTTTAGAGTGAAAGACTAGTTACTGCACTTGGTGATAGGATATGAGATACTTATGAACTGGTTACTTTGTATTTCTGAGTCCATGGTACCAAATCTAGTCTAGCATAACATTTGTCTCTTGAATGGTATGATTTAGTGTGTCTTCATTTAATTGACTGTTAAGGTTGTATTAGAAGTTAATGTGACTTGTCAGTGCGTTATTATACCCACACTAAATAGAATTCTTTCTGACATTAAGTATGAGCATCTTGGAATATGAATGTGTTTGAAATTATGCATAAATACAAGTGTTACACCATTAGATACTTCTGTAGAAAATTCTTTCACTGTCCCATTCAGTAAACATTTCTTAATCGCCTGAAGTATGTTAGCAGTTACTAAATGTTGAGTATGTTAAAAATATTTTAAAAGGATCTTAAAACACAGTTATTGTAAACTTTAATATGTTTGGGGAGATATGTGTCTGGTTGGGGGAAGAAGTGAGGCTGATAATTCATACCAAGGCTGGAGGATGAATTGTTTTCAGGACATAGCTTAAAATTACAGTATAAGGTCACCAAACAGTTGATTAAGAATTTTTTTTTTAAAAAAGGATTTTAATAATTTACCTGAAACCAGTTACATGAGAGAGAGACAGAGATAGAGACATCTTCCATCGTCTGGTTCATTCTGCAACGCCTGAGGCAAAGCCAGGAGCCACTTGGGAAACCTGCATTCCGTGCCAGAATGGCTGGGTTTGAATTGTAGCCTAATTCCAGCTTACTACTAATACATACCCTGGTAGGAAGCAGGTGTTGACTCAGGCACTTGGATCCCTGTCACCCATGTGGGTTGTCAGCATGGAGTTTCCAGGTTCTGGTTTTGCATGGCCTACTCCTGGCTGATGTAGGCAGTTGGAAAGTGAATCAGCTGATGAGAGATCTCTCTCTTTCTATGTGAATCTCTGCCCCCAACTAAAATAAATGAACAAAAGTTAAAATAATTAAGACAAAGATCACTTGAATAACTACCATAAACTCAGGTGTGGTTAAAAGAGTAGCTTTGCACCAGGATTGGGGAAAAAAACCAAATATATATCTCTTAGAAACCCTAATGTCACAGTCATGAATTCTGAATGTTGAAACTAGTCGATGATACATATGTTTATTTTATTATTTTTATTACTTTCCTATAGATTTAAAAAATTCAATAATAAATTACAGGTAAGGTAAGGAAAGAAGTGGGACAGCAATTTCTTACTGCAGGAAACTGAAACTATTAAGTAACTGTGGTAAATTCTGTGTAAAGAATGATAAAAGATTGAACAAAGTCATTGATGATGAAGACAGGAGAAAGAGTTGGAAACTCTTTTACATAATATCCATTGAATGTAGGAGGTGAGACAATTTGAGTAATTTGATGATGAAATTAATTGAAGAGTAAAATGAAGTAAATGTCCAAGGAGCACATACTGAGTTCTTTTTAGACGACAAGAAATTTCATGTGGTGTATATAATAAGTTTCAGATTCTGATAGGGTGTTGAGGGAGAGCTTTACAATAGGAAGCTGTTGATATAAAGCAAAAACAGGAAAGTTACAAGTGTGGAAAGATTATATGGACAAGAGAAGCTTCAGTGGCCGAGGCTTGCTGTGCTATATTAGAATGTTCCAGAATATTAAGAGGTACTGTTCTTTCAACGACCATCCTTAAGACTGGCAGCTGTCACGTTTATTCCCTGCAATTAGATGCATGCAGTTATCTCAGGTGCTGATGGGATAAGAATGGTGATAGAAATTCTCTTTATAAAGAACAAATTTTGGCAGTAGGACAAATAATCTGGCATGCAAGGAGAAATGAAACATCAGCCTGTGAACATAATATCAGGAGACAGAGGAAGACTCAAAGTATAGGGAGAGTGTACTTGAGCCTGAATTGGGCCTGATTAATTCCGAAGAAACACAGCCCTCACACCCATGGGGCACAGTTAATGGTGATAGATTTGGGTGATAACTAGGAAGTAGAACATTACTCAAGTTGGCTTCATAATTAAAATATGGGAAGATTGGCACTTTCTGCAGGGAAAAAGAGGTTGTCATAAAACAGATTGTCATAAAGCAGCAGATACAATTGCTGTGAAGGCTTATTCTTAGAATAACATTTTCAGTAACAATGAAGCATACTTTACAATAGACGATCTCTAGATTACAAACTATGTGGAGATGAGAACCATGGGTTTTCTTTTGTATGTCCCAAAAGCCAATAGAGGAAGATCATGCACAAAGATTTTAAAGTTAAGGGAGCAGAGTGGTGACCTGAAAGGAAATTAGATTGAAATTTTATTTCTTGATAGGCTCTGTTACTCACAGCTCCCTTATTTGCAAAATGAGGGGACAGAGCCAGATCTTTTCTAAATGTCCTTTGATGATTCATTGAGGAATTAATTTTAAATTAGAGTTAAGAAATTCCTGATATATGCATACACACAACCAACAAAAGAAATTATCTAATCTAGAATGCATTTTGTTTGACAAAATAAATGACTGTAAATAAATGTTGAAATGTACAGTGAGCCAACACATCAGTTTCTTCAACAATATATTTTCCCCAGTGAATACCCCATGGCTTTGTACAGAGCACCTCTTCTGGCTGAGGCACCCACCTTTTAGTTGCATAGAATGTCTGTTGCTTTCAGCAAAGTGGTTTTGTTCTCTGGGAAACACCCTGGACTGCAGGAACTGACACGGGGGTTAGGGTTACGCTGCCTCATGGACTGCATTCTAAAACCCCAAACTGAGTGCTACGGGTTTGGAGACCAGAACTCTTCCTTCAGTTTGACACTCATAGGGGTCATTTCATTGTCAAAGCTCCCAAGGTTAGGAGAAAGCCCTAACTACAGCCACTGATTGCTCAACTTCTCTCACTGCCCAGGTCTACCATCCTCCTTTTCTTCTAGGTGTGGCTATCAAGAGTCTTCCCTGGGTTAATCTGCATGAAATTATCTGTCTCAGTCTTTGCTTCCAGGAAACACGTGTCATCAGCTATGTCTGCTATCCGCCCTGCCTCAAAACTGTGTCAGAGCAAATGGGGCTCTCTTGGATTCTCAAATGTTCACAAGCATGCGCCATTCCTTCTGCCTGAGGGTCAGTCGTTTTCTTTTTATTTTTTTAATACTTAATTTATTTATTTGAAACACAGAGTTACAGAGAGGCAGACAGAGAGAGAGAGAGGTCTTCCACCCGCTGGTTCACTCCTCAAATGGCCACAACGATGGGAGCTAGGCTGATCTGAAGCCAGGAGCCAAGAGTTTCATGCAGATTTCCCAGGCGGGTTCAGGGGCCAAAGGACTTGAGCCATTTTTCTACTGCTTTCCCAGGCCATAGCAGAGAGCTGTATTGGAAGTGGAACAGCTGAGACTCGAACAGGCACCCATATGGGATTTCGACACTGCAGGCGGTGGCTTTACCCACCACGCCACAGTGCTGGCCCCAAGTAGTTTGGTTTTTTTTTTTTTTTTAAATTTTTTTTTTATATGAAACTTGAACCATCTCAGAGAGGCAGTACTCCAAACTGGCCTGCTCCCTGAGGTTGGTATAAGTGAAGGTCTAGTCCCTCCCTTTTAGGCCAGGTATGTATTTTTAGACATGAGATAAAGACAGGAGTTGAGAACTTCATCATAAGATACTTTCTTCTGTATGTAATATGTTAGGATATATTAGCAATATATAAATGATGTTAGGATTATTAACAGAGGAGTCTTTTCCCATAGGGCTCTCTGAATGTCCATATGTGAGGGGTGGGGAATATCCAGTCTGAGGGCCATATAACGTCTCTGAAATCATTTGGTTTGGTTCCTTAAAGGCAACCATAATTTAGGGACTTGAAGTACAGTAAATCAAGAGCAGGTTAATTTTTAAGATGATAATTTTGTGTGTCCCACAAATGATGTCATAAATATTCAAAAGACCCTTAGCAAGAAAAAGAGTTTTCACCACTGCATGCATGATAGAACATTGTAAAGCAAATCTTAAATGCCCAGAAGTCTTCTTTCAAATAAGAAATAAGGCACAGGGCCGGCGCCGTGGCTTAACAGACTAATCCTCTGCCTTGCGGCGCCAGCACACCGGGTTCTAGTCCCGGTTGGGGCGCCGAATTCTATCCCAGTTGCCCCTCTTCCAGGCCAGCTCTCTGCTATGGCCCGAAGCACCTGGCTCCTGGCTTCGGATCAGTGTGATGCGCCGGCCGCAGCGGCCATTGGAGCGTGAACCAACGGCAAAAAGCAAGAACTTTCTCTCTGTCTCTCTCTCTCACTATCCACTCTGCCTGTCAAAAAGGAAAAAAAGAAAAAAAGAAAGAAGGCAAAGAAAAAAAAACTTCTTAAAGAGAAAGAGAGAGGGAGTGACAGAGAGTAGTATTCAGTATAAAGCAAAACGACCGATTTCAACTTCATCTGTGATAATCAATAGAATCACTTTTATAAATAATCTGGGAGCAAATATAACAATAATGGATTTTGTTTATGTCTTTTAATTTATACTTTTTTCACAATAAAAAATTGCTTAATGATAAGGGTAAGAGAGAAGGAAAAAACAAAAGCCAAATTTGTTGCTAAAAAAAAAAGAGGTGAGCAAATCTAACACTTATAAATATTTTTAAAATGTTGTGATATGACATATTTATGTATGTTATGTGTAACAGATGCAATAGTACCTAATGTTCAATCATATTGTTTTTAAAAATGATATGATAATGGAGCTAATATGATTGGAGGTAAGAAAGTATTCTGTGAGATGTGACAACTTGCATCACAGAAGTAAGACTTTTAGTATGGCTTTGAAGTCAACTGAGAGAACAGTCTCTTAATTTTCGTTACATACTTATTTATTTTCTTTTTTGATCATCTAGAACAAAAACAGGTCATATTATTTGTGAGTATTTATTTCTAAGAAGTTCAACACTTTTGAAAATTCTAGATGGATCTCTACAGCAACCAAACAATTTTTCTAATGTAAGGAGAGGTTCATTTCTTAGTGATTACAAAATGCCTCCAGGGGCATGGATACAAGCAGAAAACACCAGAGTTTTGCTTGTTGGACTCTCTTCTGGCACCCTCTCCCTATTCCATTCTGTTCCTCTAATGACTGAGTTAGTTCATCTTACCCCTTTCTCTTTTCACCTTTGGCTCCATTATTTTTCCATATTAGCTCTATTTCTTTATCCTGGGTGAAGTAAAGAAAACTGTTACTATAGCTACCCTCTTTTGTACAGGATTTTGTGTGG
This sequence comes from Lepus europaeus, assembly GCF_033115175.1. Classification (NCBI taxonomy): domain Eukaryota; kingdom Metazoa; phylum Chordata; class Mammalia; order Lagomorpha; family Leporidae; genus Lepus; species Lepus europaeus. The sequence continues at coordinate 88,014,931 of NC_084838.1, read as the reverse complement.
CATAGGGCCTTGTGGGGAGCATACCAGGATGAACACGTTAGAGAATTACTAGTGCACAGCCGGAATTTCTTTGCGATGCCACATTGCTTGGGAACCTGACCTATTTAGTGTCCTGTTTCTTTGTGTCTTTTGAAATAGTTAGTGATGCTTTCCTTCATGTGAACAAGTAGGGTCTTTTCCCATAGGAGATTTGCATTTTCTTTCTGCATTTCCAATGGTTTGCTGAGCACACTGGCAGAAAGTTAAGGGCAAGTCATGACTCCATACACCTTGTGGCATCAAGTAGTACCTACTAATGCTCAAATCCTATTGTCCACTTGGCATCTTGAAGATGCAACAAATTCTCAGTTGAAATTTTGGGTGTCTTTTGAGTTTGTTGCCAAAGGCACAGGAGACATTGACCAGTTGAAATAAACCATGCTGTCCAAGCTTGAAACACCAAATGACATTGGTAAGAGGCTATTCAATTAGTTATTAAAGCTCATGAAAATACAACCTTCATTAAAAATTACGAGAACAACCTATTGTGTTTCTAAGCAGTAATTTGCTTGTTCTGTAAAGGTTTGCCCTATATGTTTGTTCTACTCAAGCAAACTCAGGGCTCAATCCTAAGCCTCATAGTTAGAGGTAAATGGCAGGGGGCTGGTCTGTTTTCTAAATATGCCTCCTGTTTCTAGTGCATAGATGATGCTGAGTGAAGCTAGCTTCTAACCTTACCTATTATATGTTCTATTACACATATTCTGCACTCACAAAACTAGTAAGGGTGACTATGTTCTCTAGACAGCTGATGACCAGTAAGACTACTGCTTAAAACACTGCCCAAATTCACTAGTTGGACAGGGTGCTTTTGTACCCTTACTGAACAATTCTAAGACGCAAAGTGACATTTTTCTACAAAATAAGTCTTACTCTTTATTGTGATTCTAAATTATAGGAGCTGCAGCCACACTCTAGAGAATCCTGGAGAATTGCACTATTTGTGCACAAAAAGCTGCTTAGAATGAAGGGTTAGTCTTTTCCGTTATAAAAACATTTTATGTGATTGGCAAATCAGAAAGTGGTCAATCAGCAGACGGTTATAGAGATGTTTTTCATCTCTAGTAACAGCAGGATACTAACGGGAGAGTTAAGACGAAAAGAAAAAAAAAAAAAAACAACATTGATTTGTTGACAGAGGCCTAGCAGCTGTCACAGTAAAACATGGTTCTCTTGCACTTAATCAATGTCAGTCTCCGACCCAATCGTTTTGTAGCCCAGATGAGAAGCAATCAAGAGGAACACCTTCATAAGCATGAAGCTTGCTAGATGGGGTTCAATGAAGTGTGCCTTTAAGCTTAGGCACTCAAAATGTGATGCATGACCCAAAGCTAATCAGAAAGGCTTAACCCTTTGAAAGGAGGCGGCAATTACATGTTTGCTCTGTTTTATTTTTTTTTAAAGATCGAAAAAAGCATTTCTCACTGTATCTACAGTTTTAAAGATATTTTGTATATGTTTTGATGTGTAATTCTTTTTCTTACTGCATAAATTGAATTGTAATCATACATCATAGTTCTCTTTTTAAGGCGTAGGGCATTATTTTGAATGCATCTCATTTCTCAGAAAGACAGTACAAGAACATCAACTAATTTCTCTACTGATTTTTCATGATTTCTTTCTGTATGGATATTCACCTTATCAAAGGGTGCCTTTATTATTAGAGCCTTCAGTACAAGGGGGTAGATGGGTAGTAGCTGGTGTCCCACAAGTGAAAACCAGCTTAAGGACCTCAATTATATTTCCTGTAGAATGAGATTTAATCTCACGCAAGCTTCCTTTTCAATGAACAGTTAGGAGGATGCTCTGAGGAACAGAACGACAATGACAGTTTCACTCAAATGGATGGAAGTGCTAAGCCATACCCCCTTCTTGTGTTTTGGGGCCACCATGCTCCTCCTCACACCTTGTCTCGGTGGTGCTTAGAGAAGCATAAAAACAGGGCTTATATTTCCGGTTTTCACATAAATTAGATTCCTAAGTGGTTGTGAAGGGGATTGTTGGGAGTAAACTGAACTATCTGGGGAAAAACAGCAAAAAGCCTGCTTCCTCAGCTATTGGGAAGTGGCAAAGACAGAAGAGTATGTTTTCTCTCTTTGCTGTCATTTTTCACTTTAGTTGCTCTCAGAACTAATCTTTGAGTTGGGGGGGCTGTGAAACAGAGGGAGAGAGAGAGAGAGGGAGAGAGAGGGAGAGAGCTGAAGACTAAAAGATCTTGATGGTATATAATGAGAAAAAGTACACAGAGATTATAAATAGAAAACTCCAATAATTCATGCTTGAAACTGCCAGAACAAGATTTAAACTAAAAGTATAAAAGAAATTAAACTGAGCTTTTATATTCAAAATAAATATCCTAGGCTTGTTGCTAATAAGACATTTCTCACATGTAGATACAAGCTGTTTAATGGGCAGACTACAACACGGAGTGTTAGGAGGCTCCATGCAGGATTTCCTAGTGGTCCTGTCTGCCACAATGAATCAATGCTTTGTTAGAGAGAGTTCAGTTTTTCCTTCCAAATTCGAATTTTTACTATTTAACATACAGATAATAATACTTTCATTGTTATCTCTCCCACACTTGTGAGAGTTTAGGGTCTCACTTATAAAAAAGGTCATAATTTTTCTGATTGGTAAAGAAAAACAACAACAAACAAACAAAGGAAATTTTAAAATATTCAAGAGGCCTAAACAGATATGTATGTCATTATGTATGAATATCATTCCATCAAATTGAAACATATATAGGACCAACACTGTGAGAAAAGAATAGTCTCAATTTCTTTTGTGGGTAAGAAGACAGAACATGCAAATGTGCATTAGTAATCACTTTTTACAAATTCAGGAGATGTTAAGAAACCATTGAAATTTTTCCTTATTTTCTCTCATTATCTTTTATTCTTCATTGTTTGTTATTATATGTAAAACAATATTTTAGATACATGTATAGATTTGCTTATGACCCTTGTATCTCTAAGATGTTTTGACTTTATAATTTTTTAAAGTTTATTTATTTAGTAGAAAACCAGAGCAACAGAGTGAGAGAAAGCAATATCTTCCACCTGCAGGTTCACCCCAATGCCCACAATAGCAGGGTTGAGACAGAAGGCAGGAATGCAGCATTATGTCTGGTATCCCACATGAGTGGCAGGGACCCACGTGCTTGAGCCATCATCTGTTGCTTCCCAGGATGTGCATCCACAGGATACTGGATCAGAAGTAATATGAAATTCAGGCATCCCAAGCGAGAGTTTAAGCCACTGCATCACAACACCTGCCCCTGATTGCATACATTTTCAAATAATAATTATTCTACAATGAACACGATAGGGATCACAGCTATGGAGATAGTTTAAAGAGAATGTGTAGCCGGCGCCGTGGTTTAACAGGCTAATCCTCCGCCTTGCGGCACCGGCACACCGGGTTCTAGTCCCGGTCGGGGAGGCGGATTCTGTCCCGGTTGCCCCTCTTCCAGGCCAGCTCTCTGCTGTGGCCAGGGAGTGCAGTGGAGGATGGCCCAAGTGCTTGGGCCCTGCACCCCATGGGAGACCAGGAGAAGCACCTGGCTCCTGCCATCGGATCAGCGCGGTGCCCTGGCCGCAGCGCGCCTGCCGTGGCGGCCATTGGAGGGTGAAACAACAGCAAAAGGAAGACCTTTCTCTCTGTCTCTCTCTCACTGTCCACTCTGTCAAAAAAAAAAAAAAAAAAAAAAGAAAGAGAATGTGTAGACAAATTCTTAAAGAGAGGAAATTCAAACAGCCAATAGACACATGAAAAAATGCTCAGGATCAGTAGGCACCAGGGAAATGGAAACCAAAACCACAATGAGATTTCACCTCACCCCAGTTTGAAAGGCTTTTGTATAGAAATCAACAAACAATAAATACTTGTGAGGTTGTAAGGAAAAGTGTCCTAATCTGCTGTTGGTGGGAACGCAAACTGGTACAGCAACTGTGGAAGACAGTATGGAGAAACCTCAGAGATCTGAATATAGACCCACCATATGACCCAGTCATCTCACTCTTGGGAATTTATCTAAAAGAAATGAAATCAGCATATGAAAGAGTGACCTGTACTGCCATGTTTATTGCAACTCAATTCACAATTGCTAAGATATAGAATCAACCTAGAGGTCCGTCAACTGAATACTAGAAAAGGAAATTATATAATTTCTTATATATATATATGTACATATATATATATGAAATATATATACATACACATGCACACACACAAACACTATGAAATACTACACTGTGGTTAAAAAATAAAGAAAGCTTGTCTTTTGCAACAAAAAGCCAGTCCCAAAAAGACAAATACCATAGGCTCTCCCTGATCAATAGTAACTATGTAAAAGGTAATCTATAAAAGTGAAATTGACACTTTTAGATGTCATGATTTTGAACAGCCCTTGTCTTGACTGTTGAGGAACTGTGTTTTTTCTTCATACTATTTATTGAACCCTTTATTTAGTATAAGGTGATTCTGTGTTTTTTTTGTTTGTTTGTTTGTTTTTAAGATTTTTTTGTTTGAGAGGCAGAGGTCTTCCCTTTGCTGGTTCACTCCCTAAATGGCCACAATGGCTGGAGTTGGGCCATTCTGAAGCCAGGATCCAGGAGCTTAAACTGGGTCTCCCATGTGAATGCAGGGCTCCAATCACTTGGGCCATCTTCCACTGCTTTCCTAGTGCATTAGCAGGGAGCAGGATCAGAAGTGGAGCAGCCAGGACCCTTACTCTGCTGCATCACAGTGCTGGCACCAATGCTGGAACATTTTATCACCAAAAGACTGAGTGGAAAACCTTCCTTTCTCTTTATCAGTACTACCTAAATGTTTATCAGAGGTGTTAGATTCTCCCTATTACCCATCTGTTCAGCATCAACATTCATGTCTGATAACTACTGAAATGCTACCATGAAGACTAGAAGTTCAACTTGGATAAAGATGGGCTGTTTACATAATCTGCACAAAATTAGCAGGCATTGAGATGTACTATTTGCCTAATATAGAAACCTATTAGATACTTGTCTTTAATGGCAAACCTGCTGCACTAATGAATGAAGCAAGCATTTTACATGTAGCTTCCATTGAGGTATTGATCACAGAATGGGAACTGGTGGTTTTATGTACTAGAATACGTATGTGTTATGCTTAATACTAAAAATTTTAAAAATATACACAAAAGTGGAAAGAAAAATGAAGAAGGGACTCAGTCTCTAGACACTCATTTTATTTATTTTTTGCTAAATTGAGATATACCACAGAGCATGTGTGTTTGGAAATCACTGTAACATTCTCTCCACTGTGTGAATAATAATAATCATAGATAGTGTTGTGTAAGAGACGCAGGATGTGTTTCAGTTAATACACCAAGGGAATTTTTAAATGGCATTTTTATTGTGGTGACAGCCCTTTATTTTTCATTAGGATAAAGTTTCAAACTAGTATCAGTTTCCAATGGCACATGTGTTTGAACATGCAAACACTCGTTGTCTTTGTCCACTGAGGCTGCTATAGCAAAATTACCAGACTGGGTAACATATAAACAACAAAAACTTATTTCTCACAGCTATGGATTATGCAAAGTCTAAGATTGAGGTGCCACCAGATTTGATGTGTATTTTGAAGGCCAGGAGCCTGGAAGTCCATCCAGGTCTTCCACTTGAGTAGCAGTCACCCAAGCACTTAAGCCATGATCCACTGCCTCCAAGGATACATTAGAAGGAAGCTGGATCACACGTGGAGTAACTGGGTTTAAAATCAGCATTCCAATATAGGATGCTATGTCACAATGCCTGCCCTGGGGGCTGTTCTTTATAAAGGAACTAATTCCATTGATGAAAGCTCCACCCTTTTTGACCTAATCATATCTCGAAAGTTCTCCCTACTAGTATCACCACATTAGGGATTAGGCTTTTATTATGTAAATATGTGTGGGTGGGACACAAGAATCCAAGAATGTATGGGAAAGATTCAGGACATAGAATCTTGTGGAAGTAACCTTTTTAGCTATAAGGGCGGGTTTCCAAATGCTGCAAAGAGAATGACTAAGATGTTACTCGTGGGCTGAGTTCTGATTTTTCCAAGGACTGTGTTGTCACTTTGAGTTCAAGTGAGGAAGACCATCTAGTTCCGAGTTACCTAGCACATACTAGGTGCCCTATAAATGTCAATTTTCCATTTTCTTCCCACCAAAGAAAGAGAGAAAAATAAGAAGGGAGAGAGGATATGGATAGATGATAGCTAGCTAGCTAGCTAGGTAGGTAGATAGAATCTTACATGTGTCATAAGATTTTTTAGGATAAATATAGAAGAGGCCATATCCTCACAGAGCCACCCACATTATGTCATTTAATTCAGTTTTACCCTAAGCTGTACTGGCCAGTGGTGGGGCATGTTGGGGACAGCTGACATCAGCAGTTTACTCAGAATTAAGTTTAGAAACCATAGTGGTCCTATCAACTGTTAGTAGGGCTAACACATCAACGGGGACTACACTCCATTTGCTGGCATCTCTAAATGAGAATTTGAAACTTGGGAAAGGAAAAACCACATGGTTATCACAATCAGCAGAGTTTCTGACACAATGCTAGGCTCTGAGAGTGTTGCAAAAATGACTCATATATAGATGATATTTTCATTCAACTCACATACACACACACACACACACACACAGTCGCTTTCTGGGGGATGGTAGTTTAACTTCTGATTTACAATTCTGATCTGTTCTCTTATCAAATGGCATGTTCCTGAGGACTGATTACCAAACTGATATACTAAAGGGTCTCCTTAATTTGCTCCTAGTTCTTTTTATACTTTTACTTATGGAAAGGAAAGGAAAATGGTTCCCAAATGTTCTCAACTGAAAGCAATTTTTGTCCATTTACACATGAAAGCATGTGGAATGAGTGAGCATGGAGGGGGAGTGACATGAGGGCCCATGGAGCCAGCGGAGAGCGCATGGTCCACATGCTAATGGGAAAAAATTATAAAAAAATCAAGTTTAACAAATCTTTTCCTGACTGTGTTATTAAAAGGAAGCCTCCCAGGTTTTTAGTCACTTAGTCATCTCTAGATGCAAAGCACTTGGATGGTAATACTGGATGTTATTTGATCAATGGAAAGCGATGAATCATCGCATTTCAATAATACCATATGTACAGGAATGATAAATGAGCAAGTGATTGGTGTCCGGGTAATGAAAGGAAATGCAAGCGATGCAGATGTTGCTCAGCTCTGGACTTGGAAATTAACTGGAAAGGCACATTTGTCAGAAAATTCTCACTCAGAGTTTTATTTATTTCCCCTTCCTTCACTCATCATCTATCTTTCATTTGTGCTTAATTATAGCCCAAACTATGTGTAGGTGACTAAAAACAAGTGTATGGAAAAATAACTGATGATTTTTTCCTCTTGGTTTATTTATTTTACAAGTACGATACCTATTTCAGTGTTGTTTCATGCTTATTTCTTATGTAAACTATCAATGTTATTTGAATGTAAAATTTCTTTAGATTTCGTATTGAGTTTTGTGCAGTGTTGGTTTGTGGTTTAATTTACAAAGATGATGTAACAAAATTTAGAACTATGAGTGTTTTCAAGATAAATATTGGATTTCCAAATCCATACTTGCCAAATGAAAATTCATCAGTAGCTTATTTTGTCGATAGCTAATAAGAAGAGATTTAGACCTGAAAAAAAAAAAAACAAAAATAAGGGTCCAATCAGTATACATTTTGCGTAAAATACAATTAAAGTACCTCACTGGAATTATTTGGACAAAAATTCCCTCAAAAACTGAGAACACTATATTTGAAGAAATAAAAATTCTTCATGCTGTGTTTTCCCTTTCTTATTGATATTGTTCAGGCTAGGCAAGAAAAAAATATACTGTATCTTAACCTACCTTTTCAAGATCAAGATATTACATGTTATATGAGTGGAAATAATCGTGAATCAATTTGGATGTCCCTTCCCTGTTACCTATCCCCGAGCTAGTCCTAAACCATAAAAAGGAATTGATATGGAGTCCCTTAAGGATTTATTATGCTAAAGAGTGTGGGAATCTGACTGTACATTAGAGAGTATGCTTTATTAGTGTACGTTGGTTGCTGTAATAAATTACAACACACTCAGTGGCTTAAACAACAAAATTTACTCTCTTAGCATTGCTGGAGATCAGAGTCTGAAATTAAGGTGTGTGGGCAGGGCCATGTTGCCTCTGAAGGTTCCAACAGAAAATCCTTTCTCTTCCAGTGTCCAGGCATTCCTTGGCTTTTAGGTGTAGTCACTCCAGTTTCTGTGTCTTCACATGACTTCTCCCTCTCCTCTCCATGTCTCTCTTGTGTGTGTCTCTTGTGTGAACAATCATCATTGGGTTTAGTGCTCACTCAAAAAAAAAAAAAAAAAAAAAGGTGCCCAAACCTTATTGTATCTTAAAACATTTGCAAGTTCTAGGTGTTAGGATCATTTCACTTCATCCCTCAACAGAGTTTAATGACTCTAAATGTCCAGTCAGGATTAACAATTCCCTCAACATGGAATGTACAAAATCCTAGCATTCTGAGAGTTAATTGAAATTTTAAAGGATATTTGAAGATATTTTAAAGTGTACCTTGAAGTTGACAGGAAGAACAAACATAATGATAAATTAATACATAATTTACTTCATCTGATAATGTACTAATGATCTTATCTAGCTGATTTATTTTTTTAATATTTATTTACTTATTTGAAAGGTAGAGTTACAGAGAGGCAGAGGCAGAGAGAGAGAGCGAGAGAGAGAGAGAATTTTCTATCCGCTGGTTCACTCCTCAAATGGCTACAACGGCCAGAGCTAGGCTGACCCAAAGCTAGGAGCTAGGAGCTTCTTTTGGGTCTCCCATGCAGGTGCAGGGGCCTGAGCACTTGGGCCATCTTCTACTGCTTTCCCAGGCCATAGCAGAGAGCTGGATCAGAAGTGGAGCAGCCAGGACTTGAACCGGCATCCATATGGGATGCTGGCACTACAGATGGCGGCTTTACCTGTTGTACCACAGTGCTAGCTCATGATTTAGTTTATTTAAAAAATTATATATATATATATATATATATATATATATTTTAAATGTAGAGATAGAGAGAAAGAGAGAGAGAGATCCTGAATTCACTGGTTCACTCCCCAGATGACAATAATAGCTGGTGCTGGACCATGCTGAAGACAAGAAAACTTGAATCAGGTCTCTCTCATGAGTGGCAGGGACTCAAATACTTGAGCTTTCATCTACTGACACCCAAGAAGCTAGAATCAGGAGCAGGCCTGGCATTGGAACTCAGGAAATCTGACATAAGCCAAACATGATCTTTATTATTAGGATGTTGACAGTCTAGGGTAGCTTTGTCAATTAGAAATAGAACACTAGCCACATTTGTAGTTTCAAATTTTCTAAAAGCCACATTAAAAATGGAAACAGATGAGATCAGCTTTAATAATTTTTTTATTTTATGCTATCATTTTATTAGAATATAAGATATTATTAATGTATTATTATGTATTCTGTGTTTGCATTCCAAGTCTTTAAAACTTGCTGTATATATTACACTTACAGGACATTTCAATTTAGATTGGCTGCATGTCAAGAGGTGAATAGCTACATGTAGCTAGGGGCCACCATTTGTACAGTGCAGATCTGGAGGAAAGTAGACATGAGGATAAAACTGTATTTCATCACAAATGAAAATGAATATGAGACAAAAATATCCAAAGCGTCCTGGGAAGAACACAGGTGGAGTGACCTGCTCCTTAGGACAATTTTTTTTAATTCCGGTGTATATAACCACTTATGGACTCAGTGCATATGTATTTTTAATACATTCACTTTTAAAGATGAGTGAATAGACACAAAGAAGCAGCGCATTTGATATTTGAGCCAAAACTTGAGGGAGTGATCTGAGGCTCACTTGTCAGCAAAGAAGCTGAGAGTGGATTAAAGAAAAAAAAAATTCCCGAGTGGAAGGAAGACACTGTTGAGAGGCCTTGAGATCTGAGGTTGAATCTGTCCTGGCTGTAATCACAAGACCTGTTTTTCACAATTGATATAATCTATTGTTTGTTCCTATTCCTTTGATCATAATGTTGGAGAAGAGCACTACAGAAATAAAGTGTAGAACTGAATAAGTGCGTAGGTGGTTTGTGCCAGTTAGCTGATCTGGAGAATTCATTTTCTTTGCCACCCATTCTGACAGGTTCTTTCTTTGAAACACTGGCACAGTATTGTGGCACAGCAAATTAAACTGCCTCTTCAGATTCCCACATTCCATATCAAAATGTGGTTTGAGTTCTGGCTATACCATTTTTAATTCAGTTTCCTGCTAATGTACCTTGGAAGGCAGCATGTGATGTCTCAAGTACTTGGATTCCTGCCACCCAGGTGAGCACCTGGATGGAGTCCCAGGCTCCTGGTTTGCACCTAACTCAGCCCTGGCCATTGTGGGCATTTAAGGAGTGAAACGGAACATGAAAAAATTTTCTCCTCTTTTCTATCCCTCCTTCTGTCACTCTGTCTTTCAAAAAAATATAAGTAGTTCTTTAAAAGTATATAAATATACATACAAATAGACACATACTTCAAAAACAGGGAAATGGGATTAAAAAATAAACTGATTTTGATGATAAAAACTTCAAAATCCATTATATGAGGAGTCTTCTAAAGATTCATGAAAAAATGAATAGTCTTTTTCAAAATAAGCATAGGCTTCAAATTGTTTATTGCATCAAAATATGCTTATCTTTCAATTCAGTTTTCCATGAAGATTTTGAAGTCCCCTTGTATCTCTGTATGTTCTATATATTGCCCAAGATTTGTGTAAGTGTATTCAACATGCGATCCTGTCTGGCGTAATGTGTATGAGTTTTAGCTTCTAAAAAAGAAAAGGCATCAGTCACACTCTTGTGTTATTATTTGAAAGATGCTTCCTGGCTTTGAAGTGAATTGAGTAAAGAGAAACATTTCTAAAAAGTACTTGACCATTGCCACGTCCTATTACATCGCAGCAGAAAGAGTCATGTAGGGGAAAGGTATGTTGATGCCTCATCCTCAGGGGTCTCTTTTAATTTGGTACAAATTTCTCCAAAGTTGGTGTGTAGACATTTCCTCCAGTTTAAATTTGTTCTAGATAAATGATGAATTGGCATGTCTAATGCTATCAGTTAGCTAGCATTCACACAGCTCCTACGTGAAGTAAAGAAAGAAAGAAAAAAACCCAGAAGGAATATATATTGAAACATGCAGGAATTGAATATAAAACTTTTTTGTCTACTATACTTTAAATATGCACACCTATCTTTGATTAAGATAGGGGGTCATGGAACAGTCCTATAATTGAAATGCACATCAACCTCACCGAATTGCTCATTTTCCTTAGGAAGTAGCAAGAAAGGTGAAAATGAAGACCTTGTCCAAATGCAAACCCACTCAAATGAAGTGTGAATGCCAACCAATGTTAACAGTGGTCTGGCAGCACTGGTTCCAAACAGCAAGTTGAGACAGCAAATGCCTAAGTGTCACTGCCAGCAACGTTCTGCTTGCTTGTCTAGCCTGGTGGTGGGATGCAGTTGGTGCACACACAAAGCAAAAGGACTGTCTTGTTCCATAATGAGAGGCAGATTCTGCACTAATTACTCTGGCAATAAGCTTGCACAAAAGTGACGTATGGCATTTTTTGCCCAGATCTGTGTGTAATGGATTTGCTGTTTTTCTGTTTTGTGATCCATGTGGAGGGAACATGTGGAAAACTTGAAGATTAGTGGTTAAGTGAAAATGCACTCATAAAAAGCAGCCCTTTTTACTTATACTAGATTTACTTACTTTTATTTTATTTTAAAGGTGCTCTTAATGCTTTTTTTCCAGAAAGGCTGAGTTAAACCCTTTTTGTATGCAATTCTTGGAAAATTCCATAGATAATGTCATAATTCTTTTTAACTGAACAAAACCAGGAAGCTTATAAAAAGTGGAGTTACACTTTTGACTGTTAATACTGTAAACAAATCCACTCAGATCTAATAATTTTGCCAATGCTAATCCAGAGCAAGTCATTTTTAGAACAATCTCTGCAAAATCAACAAACATTAAATAATATAATGATTAATAAAAAATTCAAAGTTGAAAGAGAAAATATCCTAATGGATTGCTTTTAAATTTTCATGAAATGTAGAAATTAAATCTATTGTGAAACCCATGTCATTTTGATGAAGTTCAAAATCGGCTAAATATTTGAATGAAATTTATAGGGAATACACCTGCCTCTACCTTTTGAGTTTCAAGACATGAGAAAAAAGAAAGAAGTGACAATGTTACAAATAGGGCACTACAAAGGAAAGATAGAAATTACATTTTTAGGCCAGCGCCACGGCTCACTAGGCTAATCCTCCACCTGTGGCGCTGGCACCCTGGTTCTAGTTCCAGGCCTGGTGCCAGATTCTGTCCCAGTTGCCCCTCTCCCAGTCCAGCTCTCTGCTGTGGCCTGGGAAGGCAATGGAGGATGGCCCAAGTTCTTGGGCCCTGCACCCGCATGGGAGACCAGGAGAAGCACCTGGCTCCTGCCTTCGGATCAGCGCAGTGCACTGGCTGCAAGTCATTGGAGGGTGAACCAACGGTAAAAGGAAGACCTTTCTCCTTTCTCCCTGTCTCCCTCTCTCTCACTGTCCACTCTGCCTGTAAAAAAAAAAAAAAAAGAAATTACATTTTTAAAAACCTCCATCAAATGTTATTGCAATTTAAATAATACAAATGTTATGATTTATTTAGAAGAAAACTCAAAATATGATCAAACAAGTAGAAAAAATGGGAATTTGGTTTTTAAAAAGTAATATTTTTATTTATTGTAAGTTAGACATCTGGTAACATTAATGACAGTGGGCAAATATGAAAGCAGATGAAAAAGAAAAAGAATACACTGAAAATGAGGAAAAGCCATCATAAAGTTCATGAGTTTTTTTTTTTTTCATAAAAGAGTTGTGAAAAAACTATATAGCTGTTGAAAGTAAGGCAGTAGATTAAGAGCAGATGAAAAATACAGACAAAAGAAAAACAATGAAACAGGGAAAAACCACCATCTATATTAAATCCTCACCAAAAATGAAAGTTTAAAAATACTACCAATTCAAAAGTCCCTGAAAGTATCACTGCCCTTCATACATGTGACACTACTGGTTAGTGTTGGACATTATTAGCTCCTATTCTACTGTCATGTTCCACCAAAACGCTAAAATATCTAGCTGCATATTGCCCTAGCCTTCCTTCCAGTGCGCAGTGACCATGTGTCCTAAGTCCATGCCAATGAAGCACAAATCTGTGGGGAAATTACTTGAAAGTTTTTTTTTTTTTTGCATTCTTGATAACAGACATAGAATTAGCTGACATCTGCCCTTTTTCCATTTTTATGCCCTGCATGTCACTGTGGTCATGGGAGTTTGAGTGACATCTTGTAATCCCTCAGCAAACATAAATGTGAATCCCTGATATTTCATCCCTGATAACTTTGAGATAATCAAACATTGTCAATAGTCACATACCTCTTTATTATTATTTGAACAAGAAAAATAAACCCTTATTCATTTAAACTATCAGGATGGATTTTCTGTTACTTCTGGAAAAAATAATTAATAGCTGATCAGCATAACAAAATTGTTTTCCTTGAATCTTCAGAAAAGGGTAAAAGATGTTTTGTATTGTGTGTTTCAGGAAACTAATAAATAGCAATGCTGTTCCCTGAGTTTAGAACCAATTGAGACTCACAGTATTCAAACTGAAACCAAAATACTAAAATACAAGGTTTATAATAAAAGGTATGATTTTGGGTTAGATGGAAATGTCACTGTTAATATGTACCCTATAATTATATTTGCAAATTTAAATCTTGGCAGTTTAGACAGTAACCAACCTTGTCATACAAAGCTTAAATCACAGAGAGATCGGAATTTTCATTAGGAGATGAGTGCCAAAGAAGTAGAGGAGATGATGGGGGATTAAGTGTTTAGTTTCTTCCAGACACATCAGTCAGCAAAGGGTAGTGAGCTGTGAGTACAGATCTACTTTTACCTTGATAATGCCTAGTGCCAACAATTTTTCCATTTTAGGATCCCTTAGGTCCAGTAGTGGCTATTTTGGACTTGTATCAAGAAAGTTCTAACACAGACCAAAACAGTACATAATTGCACTAATTCTGAGACACTGCTGTGACCAAAGACCAGTTTATATCCAGCCATATCATCAAAGAAAACACATTGAAGTACTATACTCAAGATTAAAAGTGAACATAAAATCCTACAATCTGATGATATTCCAAATTTTGTACAAATCCCTTTATTCTTATATTCCAGGGGAAAAGTAACAGAGACTAAATTCCTTTGCAGTTAAAAGTCCTATGCCTAAATAATGTGTAACTCAAAATCAACTCTTCTCAGCTCATACGAATTAAAAGCTTAAATTTCAAAGAAACTAATATCCTCACACATTTTATATTTTGCTGAGACTTAATCATAAGAGTTTTCAAAATTGGAATCCTTTAGGTTTTCAGTCTGATATTCTTTCAGGGCCTCAAAACTGTAGTTTCTAATGTAAAAGTCTCATGTGATTCAGGGTTAAGGAACTTGAACATGGATTGCAAGTAGACTGAATGGGGAAAAGAAATACTGATCTTGACTAGGGGAAGATAGCAGACAAAAAGTGGAGTCAGTGTATTCTCAAGGTAGAGCTGGATACAGATTTGCAGTGGAACACCATGGAGCATCATGGAACAGACATAGAGCAGTGAGCAGGGACACAGTAGGAGATGGCCAAAGTACTTGGGCCCCTGGACCCACGCGGGAGAGAGATAAAGCTTCTGGCTCCTGGCTTCACCCTGGCCCCGCCCTGGCTGTTGCAGTCACTTGGGAATTGAATCAGAGGATAAAAGATCTCTTTCTCTCTTTGCCTCTCCCTCTCTGTAACTCTGACTTTCAAAAAAATAAATAAGTCTTTAAAAAGATGAACAGATTGATGAAATGCCTGAAAATCAATTCAAAAGAATGATCATAGGATTACTCAGAAGCAACGAGAAGCAAATCCATGAGATAAAAAAAACTCCATAAATAACACAGATGAAAAATTTTCCCATGGGATAGAGATTTTCAAGAGAAATAAAGCTGAAATGTTAGATGATTATATGTTAATGATTATATCAATAGAATCAGAGTAAATATTTAATGAAATACAACATCCTTTCATGATAAAAACCTAAAACAAATTGTAAAATGTATGTGATATAGGACTAATATCTAGAATCTATACAGAACTCAAGAAACTCAACAACAAAACAAACATTCCAGTTAAGAAATGGGAAAAGTTCTTGAACAGGCATTTTTCAAAAGATAAAATTCAAGTGGCCAACAGACACATGAAAAAATGCTCAGGATCACTAGCTATCAGGGAAATGCAAATCAAAACCATAATGGATTTTGTTGCTGTTGTTGTTGAATTTCTTGAGCTCTTTATAGATTCTGGATGTTAACCCTGTATCAGTTGGGTAGTTTTCTTTCATTCTGCCTTTTCACTTTGCTGAGTGTTTCTTTTGCAGTGCAGAAGCTTCTCAGCTTAATGTAATCCCATTTGTCAATTTTGACTTTGATTAACTGTGCTTCTGGGATCTTTTCCAAGAAGTCTTTGCCTATGCCAATGTGTTGTAGACTTTCCTCAATGTTTTCTATTAATTTGATGCTGTCAAGTCATAGATGTAGGCCTTTGATCTTTTTGATGGATTTTTGTCTAGTGTGTATGGTAGGGATCTAGTTTCACACTTTAGCATCTGGATGTCCAGTTTTTCCAGCACCAGTTTTTGAAGAGACTGTCCTTGCTCTAGGGATTGATTTTAGCTTGTCAAAACAAAGTTGGTTGTGGATTGTAGATTGAGCATTGGCTAGTATACTCTGTTCATTAGTTTGCATGTCTATTTTTGTGCCAGAGCAAGGATGTTTTGATTTTAACTGCCCTGTAGCATGTCTTAAAATCTGGTATTTGGATGACTCAGGCTTTGTATTTGCTATATATGATTGTATTAGCTATTTTGGGTCTTTTGTGTTTCCATATGAATTTTAGCATCACTTTTTCTAGATCTGAGAAGTTGTTGGTATTTTAATTGGGATCTCGTTGAATCTGTAAATTGCTTTCAGTAGCATGAATGTTTTACAATATTGAGTTTTCCTATCCATGAACATGGAAGATTTTTCCATTTTTAATGTCTGTCTTTAATGTTTTGTAATTTTCATTGTAGACATTTTTGACATCCTTGTTGAAATTTAATTCTTATGTAGCTATTGTGAATGTGATTGATCTTAAAAGTTCTCTCTCAGCCATGGCATTGTTTGTGTATAAAAAGGCTATTTTTTAAAGATTTATTTATTTTATTTGAAAGGCAGAGTTACAGAGAGATGGGGGGGTAAGAGGAAGAGAGAGAGAGAGGCTTCCATTTGCTGATTTACTTCCCAGATGGCTGCAATGGCTAGAGCTGGGTCATTCTGAAGACAGGAGCCAGGAGCTTCTTCTGAGTCTCCCACATGGGTATAGGGGCCCAAGGACTTTGGCCATCTACTCTTTTCCCAGGACATAGCAGAGAGCTGGATCAGAAGTGGAGCAGCAGGAACTTGAACTGATGCCTATATGGGATGCCAGCACTTCAGGTGGTGGGTTTACCCACTATGCCACAGTGTGAGCCCTGGTTATTTACTTTTGTGTGTTAATTTTGTATCCTACCAGTTTACTAAGCTCTTTTATGAGTTTCAATTGTCTCTCAGCAGTCTTTTTGATCCCTATATATAGAATCATGTCATCTTCAAATAGGGATAGTTTGATTTCCTGCTTTCCAGTTTGTATTCCTTTGACATTTTTTCTTGCCCAATGGCTCTGGCCATCTTTGTTGATTTTCTGTCTAGTTGATATATCATTGCTTATAGTGGGTTGTTGGAGTCCCCCATTACTATTGTATTGGTGTCTATGTCTCCTGTTAATCCATTAACATTTCTTTTACCTAGCCAAGTGTCCTGTAATTGGGTGCATATACATTTTTTATAGTCACATCTTACTATTGAATTAATCCATTAATCACTACACAGTGCCCTTCTTCATCTCTTTTAACATTTTTTTGTGTTAAAATCTATTTTGTCTGATATTAGGATGGTTACACCTACTTGTTTTTGCTTTCCATTAAAATGAAATATCTTTTTCCATCTTTTCATTTTCAGTTTGTGTGTATATTTGTATGATTTCTTGTAGGCAGCAAATAGATGAGTCTTGTTTTTTAATCCACTCAGCCAGTGTGTATCTAAACTGGAGAGTTGATGCCATTTACGTTCAATGTTACTATTGATAAGTAGTGACTTGGCCCTGCCATTTTTCTATAAATACTTCTTGTATACTTTGGATTTCTTTTGTACTTTTACTGGAAGATTTTCTGCTTTCACATTATTTCATAATGATGGCTGTCCTATGTGTTTCCTTGTGTAGCATATCCTTAAGCATCTTTTGTAAGGCTGAATGAGTGATGATGGATGCTTTCAATTTCTGTTTATTATGGGAGGTCTATATTTCACCTTATGCACAAATGAGAGCTTTGTTGGGTATAGTATTCTGGGTTGACAGTTTCTTTCTCTTAAGAATTGGACTATGTTGCCTCATCCCTTCTAGCCTGTAGAGTTTCTGGTGAGAAGTCAGCTGTGAGTTTAATTGGAGATCCTCTGAAAGTAATCTGGCATTTCTCTTGTAAGCATTTTTAGAATTTATTCTTTACATTTTACTATTTAAAGTTTGACCAGAATGTGTCATGGTGAAGATCTTTTACTGTCATGTCTATTAGGAATTCTATGTGGTTCTTGTTCTTAGACGTTCCTTTCTTTCTCCAAATTGGGGATGCTTCCTGTAATTATTTCACTAAATAGGCCTTCTAGGCTATTCTCTCTCTCCACAGCTTTAAGAACTCCTAAGATCCATATGTTGGTTCATTAGATAATATCACATAAATCTCCAAGACTGTTTTTAATTTTTCTAATTTCTTCAGTTTTGTTTGCTCTAAAAAATATACAAAGACTTGGCTTCTAGTTCAGATATTCTTTCTTCTACTTCACCAAATCTGTTTTAAAGCTTTCCACCTCATTTTTATTTGAACTATTGAATTCTTCATTTCTAATATTTCAGTTTGATTTTTCTTTTAAATCTCAATTTCTTTGGAAAAGTTTCATTCATGTCATATATGGATTTCATTTTTGTGGATTTGCTTTAGATTACTTTTGAGTAATCCTATGATTAATCATTTGAATTCATATCCAGCATTTCATCAACCTCTTCATCATCACATTATAAAATTGAAATGTTTTGTGTTCCTTTTGGGAGAGGGTCAGGATGTCTTCCTACTTTTGTTTCTTTTATTTCTGCCTTTATTTTTAGGTATTTGTGCAGATACTTGTTGGTTTTATCCTCTGATGACCTCTATCTTTGAACAAAGCATTTGTGTCTTACTGGAATGTCTGTCCTTTAAGTGAATACCAAGAGGTGTGTTCCAGGGAACTCTGGTCGGTGCTGCAAGGTCGGGTGAGTATACAAGGTAATACCCAAATTGGGCATGGTAGATCTCTTGTTAACAAAAAGCAGGATTGGTCATCTCTGTTGGTCTGATCACGGCAAGGTGAGCAGTGCCTGGGCGTTTGCCCCCAGTGAGTGCAATACTCATCTGCACTGCCATATGAACTGCACAAATGATCTGCACAGCCCTCACTCTGAGCACAGATCCCACTGCAATGACCCATCCCAGACAGCCAGGGAGCTCTGAGGATGTGGAGCTCCACCCAGTGATTGCCCAGAAACCCAGTTATACCCTGCACCCTCTTTTGCAGCTACATAGTCTCAGCACACAAGGATCCCACAGTCACTGAGTGCAGACAGTCCACTCTGTCCCACCAGCCTGTCCGGTCCACAGAGAAGCAGACATTCCCTGAGCCAGCTGTGCATAGGTATTTTTGCCTAGTGGCTTGAGTCCCAGAGCCTGTAGTATGTAGGGAGGCTGGGGGTGCCTCACTGTGCTACATGGGTGCCCAGCTCCCTGTCAATCCTCCTAGCCAGGCTCAAAGTCAGGGGGATCTATGGATTTTTCCCTCTGCTAGAATCTCTGGATCACAGGCACTCATGTGGGCCACTGGCTGAATGTTACCTTCTCCCCACCACTGCCATCAGTATTTTTTTTTTTTTTGACAGGCAGAGTGGACAGTGACAGAGAGAGACAGAGAGAAAGGTCCTTCTTTGCCGTTGGTTCACCCTCCAATGGCCGCCGCGGCTGGCGCATCGTGCTGATCCGAAGGCAGGAGCCAGGTGCTTCTCCTGGTCTCCCGTGGGGTGCAGGGACCCAAGGACTTGAGCCATCCTCCACTGCACTCCCGGGCCACAGCAGAGAGCTGGCCTGGAAGAGGGGCAACCGGAACAGAATCCGGTGCCCCGACCGGGACTAGAACCCGGTGTGCCGGCACCGCAAGGCGGAGGATTAGCCTAGTGAGCTGCGGCACCGGCCATGCCATCAGTATTGCTGAGAACATAGCATCCTGTCTTAGCTAGTTGCTGTGCATGAAAACAAGGGCTTCAGCAGCTGCAGATCAAGCCCAAAATGGCACCTTCTCTCTGTCAGCTGGGCACAGGGTGGCATTGTTGGGAAGATATGGTGACAGAAATGAGCCCCCCCCCCCTTTTTTTTTGACAGGCAGAGTTAGACAGTGAGAGAGGGAGACAGAGAGCAAGGTCTTCCTTCCGTTGGTTCACCCTTCAATGGCCTCTACGGCCACTGCGCTGTGCCGATCCAAAGCCAGGAGCCAGGTGCTTCTCCTGGTCTCCCGTGGGGTGCAGGGCCCAAGCACTTGGGCCATCCTCCACTGCACTCCTGGGCCACAGCAGAGAGCTGGACTGGAAGAGGGGCAACCAGGACAGAATCCGGCGCCCTGACTGGGAATAGAAGCCCGTGGTACTGGCGCCGCAGGCGGAGGATTAGCCTAGTGAGCCGCAGCACCGGCCAGAAATGAACCCCTTTTACTTCCACTGTGTTCGCGTGTATCAGTTAGCCCCTAGGGCTCCAGGCCCACCTCACACCATGCTCTCCCTCCAGCTATATCACCACGGGTTGCTGCAGTCTGGTCTCTCCTCTGTCTTCAAGCTGCCACCTGCTCTGGTTGCTGCATTCATGCATTGTATCCATGTTCTCGTTGCACGTCTGCACCTTCCACACAGGTCCATGACATTTGTCTTCCTTCTGCAGAATTTCCTCTGCAGTTTTCTCTCTAATTTCTCCCCTAAGAGTGTACTTATTGCACTTTTTTTTTTTTTAACTACTTACCCCTAGCCTAGTGGAGTAAATCATTCACTATTCCACCATCTTTGAATCTCCACTCATTGTCTTTCTAACGCATGCTCCTATATTTCATCTTCATGTGAACTAGTCAGTTCCGGGCATGCCAAACAAATCTGCGTTTATCTTCACCTCAGTAGTTGGTTGCCCAGGACACCCATGTTCCTCCAGAAAAATATCTACCACAAGGCTGGCTTCACATGTCCTTGCCTCATCTCTCTGGCGCTTCCTCGTCATTCTATATTCCTTGGGCATAAACTCAAGCAAAGATGATGCCTGTGTCTTATGTCTCTGCCTATAACTGACACAGAATCTTGACATTTTCCTGGTAATCACTGGAAATTTTACCTGTTGTTCTAGATCTGAATTTTGACAGATTCTATAATAGATTTATCAATTTTTCTCTACCTTCAAAAGGGAGTTACCCAGTAATTCTCAGTAAGGTTTAAATATGTGATGATTTTAATATATTCCTGAATTCAGGCTTCTATGGAATGAGTTATTTTAGTCTCCTCTCTGAAATCATGACTTTCTTCTTCATTAAATTTTCTGACTTGCTAGTGTTTTATTAAATTATAACTAAGTATTAATCTTTTAGTTGGCCTGCTTCTTTGGCTGTGACCTTTGCAATTATTTCTTGACTTCTGTCTCCCACTCACTGATCCTTTTGAGACAGCAAAGCTACTTTGGGGTAAGTGTTCCTCCAAGTAGGCGGGATGTGACTGATATTTTTTCCCCATTCAGGTATTCTTAAATATACTATACTAATAAAGATTTTGAAGTATATTTAGTCTAACATATCAGAAAACAATTGTGATTGAATCCTCCCAGTGCCCAGGAAAAGATGCAGGGGAGGCTCACATGAGCAAACATCTGGGTCCTTCATGGAGTAGAAGGAGAGGGAAGAGCTGGTCTTCATTATGTCTTCTGAGGGAACAGGTGAGGCAGGGTAAGCAAGGTTAGGATTGGCTAATGTGAATAATTTCAGGTGGTTCTGGGGGCATCGAGGCTCTCTCTAGATGCCCCATACCTTAGGGCTCCATGTCTGGAGAACTTGATAGAGGAGGTGGCAGAGGTGTGGGCTCTGCATTGGTTGGTTTACATGTGAAAAGTGCACTTTCAACGATTTATTAACTATTTCCACTAACTGGATAACCCTGTGAGGGCGGTACATCTAAGATTAGCAAGAACCCTATGGGTCACAGCATTTAAGACAGAAAATAAAAGGCATGGTTAAGATAGTAGGGCTTTCCATCAGAGAAGGAGAGAAGGAGGTACCTTTCTCTGAAGGGAGGAGACAACTTCCACTTTGACTATGACCTTGTCTGAATAAGATCGAAGTCGGGGAACTCAAAAGGCTTCCATAGCCTTGGCAACTCATGACTAGCTAGAGCCTAGGGAGATTGCTGACGCCATAAACAAGAGTGTCAAATTGTTAAGTCAACAACAGGAGTCACTGTGTACTTACTCCTCATGTGGGATCTCTGTCCTTAATGTGTTGTCCAATGTGAAGTAATGCTATAACTAGTACTGAAACAGTATTTTACACTTTATGTTCTGTGTGGGTGCAAACTGATGAAATCTTTACTTAATATATACTAAATCGATCTTCTCTATATAAAGATAATTGAAAATGAATCTTGATGTGAATGGAATGGGAGAGGGAGCGGGAGATGGGAGGGGTGTGAGTGGGAGGGAAGTTATGGGGGAGGGGAAAGCCATTGTAATCCAGAAACTGTACTTTGGAAATTTATATTTACTAAATAAAAGTTAAAAAAAGATAGTAGGGTTTTTTTTTTTTTTCAATGGAGAATTCTCTCCCTCTTTTTTTAATGGAGAATGGCTACTTTTTCCCTCTGTTGCCAGAAACATGAAGTGGTCTGTCTGGTCTTTCATTCTGAGAATCTGTGGTTCCTGCAGCTAGATGCCATAATGATATGAGGAATTTCTTAAGAAGTGCCCAGAATGTCTCACTTTCATTCTGGTCCACACTCAGTCTCCAGCAATTCCTCTAAACTCCCACTCCAGTGTTCTTCCTGGTGTGCAGCTCCAGCAGCTTCTGCGTGGTATAAGCAGATCTGGGCTGTGATTGTGCTTCTCGCCCGTCTGCAGATTCTATCATGGGAGTGTGCCCTGTACCATCCATGCCAGGAAAAGCCATCATTTTACAATTGTTAAGCTTCTTGTCCTAATGTGAAGTTGTAAGCAACAGCTTCAAAGCACTTTATGTACTAGAGCTGAAACTACAAGTATTTAAGTAAACACTAGAAGCTCAACCACCTAAAAATTAAATGTCACCAGGGTCTTCTGCTGATTAGAGTACACAATGCTCTCTGAAGATTAAAGTTCCTAATCTCCTAGCCCAGCAGACTAGGCTGAAAAATACCATAATCTGAATAAGAAAATCACTCCAATGGGTTAAAATTTCTCAAAGTCTGTTTCACTGCCTATACACAGCCACTGGTCTGACAAAGTCATGATGCTCTGCAGGGATGCTCCGAAGCCAGTTTATACATGACCAGTGTCTGCTGAAGCCAATCCTAAAGCTTTCCTGTAAACCATGTCAGTTCAAAAGCAAACCACATCATTTTAATAACTGACTACATGGAACAACATAAGCTGCTACAAAAGCTGAGATCAAAAGTTTTTATGATCTACACCTACACTAGTCCAAGGCAAAAAGAATCATAACCTGGCTGCAGCACATGACAAGCCTCAAACTTTGAACATTATTTTGCTTCCTTAAGTTCCACTCCTTAGTTCTTTCAAATGTTCCTTGACCAATGAACTGGTTGATGGGTTTTCATAGGACCCCATCAATAATAATCCTCTATCCTACACAGATTCAGAACAAATCAAGAGGTTGGCAAAGGAGCTAGATAGGTAGCAATGAAAATACCATCTGTATCACATTTGTAGTATATTAGAAGACATAAGTAAGTTTGCTAGATAAGTGGGCATGATATTCCTATTTGCTCTTCAATTTACACTTTGGTACAGCCTACTGATGGGAAATAGCAGTTGTAGTTTCCCAAGATCATTGCTTTCTATTTCTCTGTGTTGTAGAGGGCAGAAAGTCAAATCTCTCATTCTTAGATCTTTTCAAATATAAGCATCCTTCAATTGAGAAACATTGGCACCCATTAAACAGATTATTCATTCCAAATGCCAGGGAACAGTAAGGGATTGGGGAAGGTATTGAAAGTATTTAGGGAAACGCCTACTTGTGAAAATGCGAAGAGCTGGGAATACATGTCTGCCCTTGAGAAGGAAGCAAGAAGAAAAATATTAAAACATTTAATACATTTTTATATCATAATTGGTAATATTACAAAATCAGTTATTTCAGTATAAAGCATCAGTCAGCTAGAAAATCATCAATTTAAGTAGGCAAAAAAAGCAAGGGGGAATTTATGATTTCCTGTGACTTTTGAAACTAAACATTGGTATGAGATTTTTTTGTTAATCATTCTAATAATTTATAAAAGCAGTTCTTTTATCTTACACAAAACCAAAAATGTCATAATCTCTCATTATACACTTGAAATACATTGATTGTAAAAGCTTTTAAGATATATGTTAATTCTTAACTTCCCATAGGTATTTACTCTAGTAATAGCTAAGCTGCAATTTTGTAAAAATCAAGTAACACTTTATTCAAGCAGAATAATAAACATGCCAATAAGCATTCTTAAGGTTTCTAAGAAACAACAAAGGTTTAATCTGACTTCACACAATTCTCTGCTTCTAGTTACCCCCTACTGAGGAAGAGAGAATAATAGAATCTATTTAAATGTGTTCACATTAATTGTGTTGCTCTTTTAAAATATAGATAAAAATAATAAACAGGGCTATGTATTTTGTCAAGGTGTGTGCAATTAGTTTTGAAAAAGTTTGAATAAATTTGTGATAACCATTTGTTAAGAAATATATTTTTTTGAAGCAGGCATTAGTGTAACAGTTAAGGTATCACTTAGAACTGCCCATATTCCATATTGGAGTGCCTGGATTAGAATCCCATCTTTGCTCCCAATTTCAGCTTCCTGCTAATATGCACCCTGGAAGGCAACAAGTGATGATCTGTGTAGGTGTGTCCCTGCCACCTTTATTTGAGACCTGAATTGAGTTCCTGCCTTCTCTTTTTGGTATAGCCCACTCAGGGCTGTTGAGGGTATCTGGGGAGTGAACCAGGGACTGAGATCTCTCTCACTCTTCCTCTCTTATAAAATCAATCAATATCTTAAAAAGTGAATATGACATTTTAATGGAATTTTTCTGCATATTGTCTTCATTTTCCAAATATATAAGAGGTTTTCTTTAATATGATAATATAACCACCTACTTAAAATGTATGCTTGAATTTTTGTGCAATTTCCTATTTCCTTTCCTAGTTGCCACTTATTTAGTTTTTCTTGTTTGTAAAATCTGAAAAGAAGTGAGAGTTAGTGGTAGTTTCCATAAATCATCATCACAAAAGACATACCTGGTGTATAATCAGCAACAAAAAGGAAGAGGTAGCTTGAGCTACCCATTCAGTAGTTCAAGGGCTTTCAATGGATATATACCGAGCATTTACCATGTTCAGGGAAGGGTGCTCCATCATGCAATATGGGTGAGAAGAGAGATTCTTGAGTCTGGTGCTGTGGCACAGTAGGTTAATCCTCTACCTGTGGCACTGGCATCCTATATGGGTGCCAGTTCTAGTCCTGGCTGCTCCTCTTCCAATCCAGCTCTCTGCTATTACCTGGGAAAGCAGTAGAAAATAGTCCAAGTGCTTGGACCCCTGCACTTGTGTGCGAGATCCAGAAGAAGCTCCTGGCTCTTGGCATCAGATCAGCTTAGTTCCAGCTGTTGTGACCATTTGGGGAGTGAACCAGCAGATGGAAGACCTTTCTCTCTGTCTGTCCCTCTCGCTGTCAGTAACTGTACCTCACAAATAAATAAGTAAAATCTTTTAAAAAGAGATAGAGATTCTTACACTGTTGGAGCTCGTGTTTCAGTGGAAGTAAGGCACATGATAAAAATACACAAGTAAATAAAATGATATTTAAGTAGTGATCATTGCTTTATGATGACGATAGTAATTGGAGGGTACGTGTGATTGCTTGAACAGAAAAGGACTCTCAAAAGAAGTGACACTCGGCCAGTGCCACAGCTCACTAGGCTAATTTTCCACTTGCGGCGCCAGCACCCCAGGGTTCTAGTCCAGGTTGGGGTGCCGGGTTCTGTCCCGGTTGCTCCTCTTCGAGGCCAGCTCTCTGCTGTGGCCCTGGCAAGCAGTGGAGGATGGCCCAGGTCCTTGGGCCCTGGACCCGCATGGGAGACCAGGAGGAAGCACCTAGCTCCTAGCTTCGGATCGGCGCAGCGCACTGGCCACAACTCGCTGGCTGTGGCGGCCACTTTGGGGGGTGAACCAACGGAAAAAGCAAGACCTTTCTCTCTGTCTCTCTCTCACTGTCTAACTCTTCCTGTCTAAATAAATAAATAAATAAATAGACACTTAAAATGAGACCAGAAGGGTGGATATTGTGGTGTAGTTGGTTAGGCTGTCACTAGAGATGCCAGCATCCCAAATTGGAGTGCTAGGTCAAGTCCTGCTTCCAGTCCAGCATGATGGCTCAAGTATTTGAGTTCCTGCCACCCATGTGGGAAACCTGAATGGCGTTCCTAGCTCCGTCCTCCATGTCCAGCTTTTGCAGCTATTTGGAGAGTGAACCAGAGCATGGCGAGTCCATCTCCCCTCCCCATATCACTCTGTCAAATGTCAATTTTTAAAAATGAGACCTGAATGGCAAGAAGCATACAGACATGAAGAGTAGAAGGACAAATGTTACTAATAGGTTAACACAAGTACTACAATGCCTTAAGGTAGGAAGTGCTCAGTGTCTGAAGAAAAGGAAGAAATATGGCATTGTAGAGAATAGGAACACATGAGTTCAGACAATTAGTAGAAATGGATCACGTAGGACTGTCAGATGTGGCTAAGGAATCCCAGTTTTGGTCTAATGCATTTGGAGACCATTGTGTGGCTTGTGTAGGGAGGTAAATATCAACTATGTCTTCAAGAGTATTTGTAGAAAATTGTTGGAAGAGGACAAGAGTAGAAGAAGAGACATGAGTTTGAAGGGTGTTTTATTGATCCAGGCAAGAGAAAATTGTTAGTGGCAGATAATATAGAGAGAATTAGAGCGAATTGAGAGGTTTGGGCAGTAGAATAAAAAAATAATCTTTCAGGTGGATGAGCTTTTGGGATTAAAGTAATGAGAAGAATACATTTTTGGTTTGAGCAACCAAAAGGGTGGCAGTGCCATTTATAATGACTGGAAAATGAGCAAATTTGGCATCCTAGAATCAAGAAATCTGCTTACACATTAGGTCTGAAACATTTTTGAGATATCCAGGGAGAGATAATTAAATAGGTAATGAAGTATATGAATATGGAGGCTCATAAAGGGGTCTGGGTTGCAGAAGTAAATTTTTGTTTTGGTTTTAGATAGGCGGCCATGGACAAAATGATATTTCTAAGAAGTTGTTCTAGGAACAAAGAGTCACAGAGCCTGTTGCCTCTTCAGAGGTTTGACCAAAGACCCAGAGAAATCACTGTCTCATGTCTAGTCCCTAACATGAATCTCCCTTTCAGTTTGCTGCTGGAAGGTTATCAGTCAGTTCTTGTCTTTGGGACAGAGCTCCACCCACATAATTTGGATTGAAGTTAATCACAATTTGTTCTCTCTTGCAAAGATTCTGTAGATCTAATTCCAAAGAAATGAATGGCTCTTTTTTATAGTGCATTTTTTACATATTTTATTTATATAAAATGAATAAATTTCATGTATTTCATATATACAGATTTAGGAACATAGTGATACTTCCCACCCCTCTCTCCCTCCCACCTGCTCTCTCACTTTCCCTGCTCCTTACTTTCTTATTCTTTATATTACTTTTTACAATGGCATGCTTTCAGTTTATTTTATAATCATAAGGTTATCCCTCCACTAAGTAAAGAATTCAACAATTAGTAAGAAGAAAAAAACATTGTTCTCCAACAGTAGAGATAAGGGCTGTAAAATAATCAAATCTTGAAATGTCCATTTCACTCATATACATTAGAGATGTTTTTGTACTCTATTATTTGCCACAGATCAAGGGAAACATATGATATTTGTATTTCTGGGACTGGCTTATATCACTAAGCATAATGGTTTCCAGTTGCATCCATTTTAAAAGAATCCTTGTAAGGCGAGACAGAACATTCCTCCCACAAACACTATGACAAATTCATCTCAGTGTAACCAAGACTATGAATGCCTGTGCTCTCAAGTATTTTTGCCCCTACCCTTCTTTGGCAAACTAAGAGCATTTTCATTACCCCCGGTCCCCCATTTCTCTTAGTGATCCCTTGTAGCTCTGTGGCCCAGCTTTTTTTTCCTTCTCACCATTGCTTCTGATGTTACAGACCTGTCTGCAATACACTGGATTAAATTTTCTTCCACAAATTTCACACCCTCGGAAAATCTCTTGCTCCTTACAAGATCACAGTTTTATCTGGAATGTGATACCTCATGCTAGTTTCATGGTCTTTTCTGGAGGGCTTCCCTGAGAATTATGCTGTGTTAAACTGTTGACATCATGTCCTGGAATAATTCTTTCAAGAACAAGCTATTTCAGAGGGACTCTTCCAGGTCTTCAGGAATAGCTCTTGAAAACAAAGACGGAATGTAGGCACTAAATGTTATCTGACTTCTGTTTTCACTTCCTGCCCCACTGCTGAGCAGTAGAGAACACAAAGCTCACATCACACTTCATGGTTCCTCCTAACTGGGGACTGTTTATTCATTCTTGCAAGGGGAACTTCTTAGGATGTTGGAGGCAATGATCAGGACAGATCTCAAGAGACAGCGGGGACCCTGCTCTGTGTCATTTTGTTTCCTTAAGCGCTATGTAAATGTGGGTTCCTCTACTTTTCATAGTTTGCTTCCAGGCATATAGAATGTGTCAGACACGATATAGAAATTCATGCTTTGGGCCGGCGCCGCGGCTCAATTGGCTAATCCTCCGCCTTGCGGCACCGGCACACTGGGTTCTAGTCCCGGTCGGGGTGCTGGATTCTGTCCTGGTTGCCCCTCTTCCAGGCCAGCTCTCTGCTGTGGCCCAGGAGTGCAGTGGAGGATGGCCCAAGTGCTTGGGCCCTGCACCCCATGGGAGACCAGGATAAGCACCTGGCTCCTGCCATCGGATCAGTGTAGTGCGCCGGCTGCGGCGGCCATTGGAGGGTGAACCAATGGCAAAGGAAGACCTTTCTCTCTGTCTCTCTCTCGCTGTCCGCTCTGCCTGTCAAAAAAAAAAAAAAAAGAAAGAAATTTATGCTTTGAATTTTGGGTTTATACAGATGAGTCTATGTTAGAGGTACCAATTTTATGGGTTACTAACACCCTTGGTGTTTCAGTAATTTTTTCATGGCATTTCTAGCTGATTTCCTATACCTAATCATTCTGTTTGTTAAACCGTTAGGTGCAATCAGTTTAATAGCAGTAGTTTGTGTGATGTTGCATGGCTGTTGTCTGGTTTGCATTTTAAAATTTAAAATATGTTGCAGTGCTTCTGTGAGTTGGCTACAGGAGATTGAGGCATCTTGGTGCTCATTTGGGAACTGTGAGGCCATGTGAGCGGCCACAAGTGTCACACCTGGCACTCACAAAGCGTCCAGTATGGAAGAGGCAGTCCATATTGATAAGTCCCTTACATTTCATAATAGGTACCTAAGCTAGGAGTATTTGGGAAATTATGTGTGATGACCTTAGGAGTTTCTAATATGAAGCAAATATGAAACAAATGGCAAGAACGTTAATCTTTTCCACAAGGAGTAACAGAATTAGTCCAAGCATTTGCTATTTATTATTAGTAGCAGTAGTGTGGGAAATAAAGCATGCTCATGTGAACAAGAAAGCTCTTCCAACTGAGTGTCAATCTGAAAGTTTATAAAATGTAATAAAAAGCTGTGCCCTGGCTGGTGGTGAACCACACATGTTTAGCATTTGTTGCCATCCTCTTATCCGTTCTAAATGTGAAAGGCTGCTTGAATTTGATCGGTTCTTCCATCATTAACAGCCTATAAAAAGGCATAAGACGACAGGAAAAATATTTCTGCATATTTAAATAAAAAAGTGATGAATGATGCATTTCCCCCAGAATTCAGGTGTTCTTCCTACACAGTCTGCCTGTGAACATTTTATAGCAGGGTGTACCAGCCAAGTTTCAGCAAGCAAAACAGGATGTCCCTTTGCTTTCCATCAGGAGATATAAAACATTTGCCTTTTCTCAACTACATTAAAGATTACTATTAAGCCTATAAAGTGAGTGTGGATAGTAAGGTCAGGATTTGTGATCAGGACATAAGGCAAAATTACTCCTTGATGTTGATGTATTTTAAATTTGTCTTTTGTTCCTGATATGTGGCCAGTGTGCACTTTCTATGTGGAATACAGTTTATATATGGAAATGATAAATTGCCTTGCCATGGAGACTGAAAGAATGTCTGAGTGTAATTAGTTAATTGGCTGCTTGGCACTTTGAGAAGTGTGAGCTGAGAGTTTCCTACCCTGGAGTCCAGCCTCCGAATGACCACCCACCGTCTGCTCCACATATGATGTTGGGGGCAAGCCCATTTATTTATTTATTTACTTATTTGAGAATTGATTAAAATATGTGTGCCAGATGATCTTCCTGCCAGGAAAGTACATTCCAGTTAGATATGATGGTTCCAACATTTGCAGAGAAACAGGAGAAATAGGAGAGGGAGAATAGGACTGGCCCAGATCATATGTTTCAACCCAACATTGCACGAGACAAAGTGCATCCATGACTATTATAGAGCTTGCCATTCTGTGTTTCATTTTCACTTTATACAAGACGATAGTGGAACAGAGCCAGACCTATTTATTTCTTTCATATCTAGGATGTAGGCCTGTACCCCACAGTGCCTGAGGAGACCCCATAGCATGTGTTGGATGTTCAGTCAAAGTTTACTGACTCAATTCTTGAAAGCTTTTTCACTCTTCAGAGCAGTTTTGCCAGACAGGCAAATGGCTAATGATGGAGGCTGGGAATTGCTTCGAAGTAATTGGGAGCATAGAGAAGCAAAGATCAAAATGAAAGGCCATGGAGAAAAGTCCAGGGTGATCACGGCTTCAAGCCGGCAGAATCTGGATCCCATACTCTGCTGGCAATGGATCAAGAAATTTACCCAAGAATAAACAAGGTGGAAGGGTGGAAGGTGATGGTCTGATGTACTTTCTATAGATGTTTCCTTTTGTGTTTGGTTGTGGGAAAAGCAGTAGAAGAAATGTAAATTCTACATCACGATGACCATTTGTTTTCCAGTTCCCTTAACTATGTATATGTTACTTTTTGTTAGTTTTTATTTCCTTCAGTCAAAAACAATTTTTAAACTTATAACAACATGCTTTATTGAAATTTAAGAATTTACAGTGTGAGAATTACTAAACACAAAAGCATAATAATCACTCTTATTTAGTGTGTGAATACTATGTACCAATGCTAGTGAAGTATTTTATGTGTATTTTTTAAAATGTCTTACAATTTAAGAAGATTTTATTATTGTTATTATTGTCCTCTTTTCAGAAATGAGGAAACTGAGTCTTGGAGCTTTTTAGTTACTAGGGTATAAAAAAAAAAGAGGCAGGAGCCAAAATTCTAACTCTAGTTGCTAACCATCACAATCAACACTGATACTACTTCTCTTGGAATTGTAATCCAAATGCTGACCCACTGAACAATCATGTGGAAAGTACTGAAGGACATTATTGGTGCAGCAAGTGGGTGAGAATTAATGAAAATGGTACAGAAATAGCAGTAGAGTAATGAGATCCCTGTTGGAAATCAGGGCAGATACATGAAAATAAATATAAGAAAAAATGGCCTACTTGTGTAAGAGGTAATACATTAAAGTGGTGACACTGAATGCCAATTTCAGTTCTTTCATTTTTTTAAACTATATATCTTATTAATGTTTGTAATACATATTATGCTTTTCAAATTTATTTATGTGTTTGAGAGATAGAAAGGGAACCTACCCTTTGCTTCACTCTCTAAATGCCTGTAAAAGCTGAAGCTGGGCCAGGGCCCGAGTTAGGAAACAGGAATTCAATCCAAGTCTCACACATGGAGGGCCAATTACGTGAACCATCACAGTTGTCTCAAGATCTGCATTGTCAGGAGGCTGGTGTCAGAAGCATAGCCAGGTACTGGACGCAGACTCTTTGATGTTGGATGTACACATCTTAACTGTTAGACTGAAAGCACACCCTCAGTTATTTTGATTAAACAAAACACTCAATTCAAAGACAAAGAATATAAAAAAGTGTAAGTCTGTAAGTCTCCCTCGAGATCCCTCAGTTCCCCATGCAGAGCAGCACCTGCTGTCACCACTTCCATGGATATCTTTATATTATCCATTAAAAATCTATTTTCTTAATATTTGGGTGATCAAAGGGGCTTCAAAGCTCTGATTTGTGGATGATTAAATGGGATGGTTAAAGAGTAGTTGTTTGCAAACACCTTTTCAGAAATACATTGGTTCTTTAGGTCTTATACGTTTGTAATTTGCATGAAACCCAAGGCCTTGTCCTGTACTCTTTCTTACTTCAAGAATGGTTTGAGTTCTGGGAATGTTGTCAAGGAATTTGAGCTTGCAGACATTGGATGTGGTTTGGGGTCAATTTTTAAAATGTCCCCTTGTGTTCCTTCTCTCCTCCTTTTCCTCTTGAGGGACCTCTTTCCCTGGCACAGTTGTACAA
The DNA here is from genome assembly GCF_033115175.1 of Lepus europaeus. Classification (NCBI taxonomy): domain Eukaryota; kingdom Metazoa; phylum Chordata; class Mammalia; order Lagomorpha; family Leporidae; genus Lepus; species Lepus europaeus. The sequence goes on along the minus strand of NC_084838.1, from coordinate 87,982,685 downwards.
GGTGCTCAGTCTTGTGGGGACAGGCATGTACTATCTATTCAGATAAGTTACCCTAAGCTTCCTTAGTCATTTGTACTGGCATAATAACATACCTGAAAGGGGGTAACTGACAAACAATAGACATTTGTTTCACACAATTCTGGAGGCTTGGAAATCTATGATCAAGGCACTGGCAGATTTGGCATCTGGGGAAAGTCACTTCCTCATACATTATCAAGGTGTCCTCACAAGGCAGAGGAATGGAAGGGCAAAGACAATTTCGAAGGCTGGGTGAAGCCTCTTTTGTAAATGCCGTGATCCCACTCATCAGGGACTCGTATGCCCTAATCACCCCCTAACGCCTGGATATTTAAGATCGTTGTACTGAAGACTAAGTTTCAACATGAATTTTGGAGGATATACAAATGTTCAAACCATAGCACTTCCAAAACTGTTTTGTTTTTTCTTTTTTAAACCAAAATTCTTATTAGGATCCCAAGACTCTTAGTCTCTCATGTAAAATAGGTAGAAATGTGGTAGATAGGTATATTAGATGGGTGGATAAAGAGGTAGATAGGTAGATAGGTAGGTAGATAGATAGCCATAATTCCAGCCAGGGTCTGTTAGCTGTGTCCTCTGTGAAACAAGTTCAATAACTTTTGATTATAAAGAACTTATGAACATCTCTCAAAATCCACCAGCAACATATTCTTATTAAACTGCTTACAAAATTCTAGTATGATTGAATTTTTATATATTATGACTACCTTTTTGCATTTTTGTATACTGTTATTAATTATTCAAAATGGATATTTGGTAATGTTATTGTTTAATAGAATGTGCATGCATTCTCCTCAAACTCATACACAATGAAACAATATTCTCATGAAATTTACAATCTCTTCCACACTCTGAGTTTGGTATTCATAATCACATGGTGATTGAATTTTTATGTTCTTGACATTTTTCTAAATGAATTCTCCTCTGATATCAAGCCTGGACTAGCAGCTTGTTTCTTGATGTATCGAGTTAAAAGCTAAGGGAGACCATCACGTAGGAAAATCCCTTTGCTGTTGTAGCAAATTCTGGGCAATAAGGTAGAGGCAATGGTGAGTAGGCGGCCAGATATGGTCGGCACCCTGTGATAATACGATCACTGCAAGCTGTTCAAAGCATCCAACATGCGAAATTCAGGCTGATTCAACCATTCTCCATGGCCACCCAAGCAGCCGCCTAGGGTATATTTTTCAGAAAATGAAGCAGACAGCAGCTGCAGAAAATTTGGGGACCCTATTCCCTTTGAGCAAGCATTTTCAGAAAGAAAAATAAATAAAATGTCAGTGTTTGTTCATCTGGTTGGCAAGACAAGCTCTCCCCTTTCTATGAAGGAGACTGAGTTGAGGAATGTTGTGGTTTCTGGGATTCATGGCAGGAGACACAGCACAACACACACCTTACTGGAGAGCAATTCACATCATACATTTTCATAAGGCATGGACCAGAAAGCAAGCTTTGTTTTCAAACTGTGTTTCCTTGGCACTAGTTACAGCAATTTGGTGTGTGGTTCATTGTCAAAATGCTGTGGGTGGTAAAAGCAATCGACTAAAGGTTCATGAAATATTTAAATTGGAATGGTTTGTTGAGGCCATTTACTCTACTCTTAACACCTGTACTCCAATGACAATAATTAAACCTTTTGTGGGGTAATAATCTGTATCACAGGATGTCAGTGCCGCCAGGAAGCTAACTGAAGAAATTTTTTCTGTTTGGGTCCAGAGAGTAAATATTTTAAGCTTCTAGGGCCATGCAGTCTCTGTTGCAACTCCTTCAATTGAACTCCATTCAATTCAGTCATTGCTGAATGAAAGCCACCATAGACAATATATAAACAGAAAAGTATGGCTGTGCTCTAATAAAACTTTATGTATAAAGATGGTTGGTGGCTGAATTTGGCCCAGTCTTGTGGCTTTCTAACTCTTGGTTTAGACCATTGCTTCTTTTTACAAATGAAGAAACCAAAATCTAAACAGGATAAAAGAGTTTATCCCTATCATAGGCCAGTTAATAGTATGATGCAATATGTTAAAATCCCAACTTACAATCTTAATTTTTCCAATATGCACCTATCTTGGAACACAAAAGCAGTCCCTGTTGTTCTGCAGGCTTGAGAAAAGATAGACAACTTTCCCCTCTCTTCTTGGACATTTTCTATCTCAAGTCAATTTCATAACTAAGAATGCTTCTGTCCTTTGAATATTTAACATAGAAAAAAACCAAAGTGGACTAGATATGCATGAATATATTTGTGAAAATATATAATACTGAATTAATTTTAAAAATACTAAATTTTAAATTTAAATATTTACATTTAAAAATAAATTTTAAAAACATTAAAATACTGAATTCATTTTCTAGAGCCATATGTAGGGGGGGGTCATTTCTAATAAAGGTCAATAAAAAGATTTAAACATGAATAATCTCTTTATTTGCTTTAGAACATTGGCATCCTGGGTTTCCCAGAATCCCCATTCCTATTCTCTTTTTATTTTATTTTCATCTGTGAAATCTTCATATTTTATGAGGTTCCAGTTGTCAATGGCCTCATCCGTCACAGAACTTATTTCCTGCTGCTCTGTTATGTTTTTTAACCTCCTTTGGTGTGTCACAGTCCATTTTGTCATTTACACCTTTGTTTATTTTAAGTGATGGTTAATAAGGGATAAACAGTCCATGAAAAGAGAAAAAGAAGATAAAGTTCATTTTCAATGCTGGAGAGCGAACCAGGGAGAGAGAGGAAAGAAGGAGAGAGGGAGAGGGAGAGGGAGAGGGAGAGGGAGAGAGAGACTGATTGGTGGAGACACCACCCAATTCTCTCTTTTCTGTTAAGAACAAGTGAGGGCTCAGGTCACACTGTTACGCTCTTCTTGCATTTGTTCTAATTCGAGATCATCTTAGGCAGGGCTAACTTTCTGAAAACTCGTCATGTGGTGGGATGAAGTGTTCCTGCAAAGATGATGAAATCCACAAAGATATTTCTCTCTGAACTATGTCCAGGTTAGAGTGCCCAGAAAATTCACCCAAAAGCTGTTTTCCCATGGCATAATCTATGATCATTAATTGTTATACATGTGAACATATGGTCCACAGATAAAAGGAATCTTTATTCAAATAAACGTGAGAAGACGTTGTTTAAACAAAAGCTCTACAGATTTTTCATCTCAGAACTTCTCAAAGCCTTTAATGTGCTAATGTGTATCAGAAATCTCTAAGGCAGTGAAAGAACGTGCAGTGTTTTCCTAACATCACAGGACACATAATGGGACAATCATCCTCCAGAACACATCTGGGAAAACTTGCATTCAGTTAGCTGCATTATTGTGCATCAATGAAGTCTCACTTTCTCCAGTGGGAAGACACAACATGTGTGTCCTTCTCTAAAGCTGAGTTGGGACCTCCCCAAGAGCAACGCAATATGGCATTTACTGTGGATCTTTCAGGTAACTGTTGCTAGGTCAGTAGGCCGATGTGTCCCGTGACAGCTCAAACGCTCAGCGGTATTTACTTTTACATTTATTTCCCAAAATATTCTTGCATTTCTCCTAAAGAGTTCACCCTCTGAGCAAAGTTTTCTTATTGGCTTTCTTCTCTAGATTCACAGAGATGCGCACTTAGGGCATCCCTCATTGACCTGGGAACCAAAGAGATCCTCTGCTTCCCTCGGGCCTTTTCAATGTGAAACAGCCAGGAGTTGCCCCAAGAAAATTTACTTAGTGGCTGAGCAAAACTATGGTGCCTTTTTTCTTTCTTGCCTTAGGGTTAGGGTTAGGGTTAGGGTTAAGGTTAGGGTTTTTTCCTTTCTTGCCACAGGGCTTTGTTCTAAAGTGTATCCCCTGTACTTTCCCCTCTTGCTAAGGGCACCCATGTTTTCACTTTACCCTGTATTTTTCTTTTCTTTTTTAAAACCACTTAATAGCATCTAAGACATATCATTGAATGTCCTATGCTAATCATGTCATTTAATGAATTTTATACTTCGAGATGGAAAATTTCATTTCTCAACTGGTTACTTTTTCATAATATCTAGTTCTTGTCTAATGAATATGAAATCTTTTTGAAATCCCTTACTTGTCTTTTATCCACTTCCTTACAAATCACATTTGCTTTTTTTCCTTCTGTTACATGCAACTTTCTCTGAAAAATTACCCTTAACATCTTACCTAGCTCCATTGAAGAGTAGGCAAACTCAAGGTACATTCATTCAAAAGTTCTGATATTGGCACATCCCACATCTTATTGCAGTACGTGTTAGGAGAACACTGAATTTACAAAGCTAGATCATGATGGTCATGTTATTGTGGAATGTCTGGCTTGATAGATTTGTCTTACTTCAGATTGCACTAAAGCCACTTAAATTAGCTTTCTAATCCAAGGGCTTGCAGGTTCCTTGGGAGAGCCCCATAGTGAGGGTACTGGTGAACTGTCTATGTGTAGTAGTCAGAACTGCTTTTGCTTTTCCATCAACTTCACAATTCTACAAAGCCACATAATTTCCTCTACTTGTATTTCTGGAATTTTGAATTAAATTTATGTTCCTGCTGTTCCTCTGACATATGAAGAACAATTCAGTGTCAGGGTCTTTTTGTTACCTGTTGTGTGTGCCTGAAAACTCCACCCCTCAACCATATTCATTTGAGCTATATTTCAGTCCATTCAGGAAGTATAAGAAACACCATAGAGGGCCTGTACTATGGCATAGTAGGTTAAGCCTCTGCCTCTGGCACCAGCATCACAAATGGATACCAGTTCCTGTCCTGGCTGCTCCTCTTCTGATCCAGCTCTCTCCAATGGCCTGGGAAAGCAATGGAAGATGCTCCAAGTGCTTAGGCCTCTGTACTTGTGTGGAAGATTGGAAGAAGCTCCTGGCTTCTGGCTTCAGATTGGCCTAGCTCTGGCTGTTGTGGCCATTTAGGGAGTGAACAAGTGGATGGAAAACCTTTCTCTCTGTCTCTCCCTCTATCTGTAACTCTGCCTCTCAAATAAATAAGTAAGTAAGTAAGTAAATAAAATCTTTAAAGAAAAATCACCATACATTGAGTGGCTTGTTAATAACATAAACTTATTTCTCACAGTTCTAGAGGCCAAAATCAAACCTTCATTATATTATATGTCCTCATAGATGGCTGTTGTTTTGCAGTAGCATCATGTGGTAGAAGAGGTCAGAGATGTCTCTGAGACTGCTTTTACAAGGACACTAATCTCAGGCATGAGGGCTCCTCCCTCATCATCTAATCATCTCCTAAGATCCATACTTCCTAACACTATCCCACTAGTGTTTAGGATTTAACATATGGTGTTCATATGAACACCAGTGGCTCATTAACCTCCATCCTGATGCCTCCCAACACATTACTTTAATGAAAATAACCCAGTCCACACTTGTTGTCTTCTAGCGATCTCATGATTGAATTTTTACCATACCCCTTTAATTCAAATGAACTACATATATCTGATATTTTAATGTTTCATTTTTATTTGTTTTTATAAACTCTTTTCACTAAAATATAATCCCCATGAGGCATTATTGTTGCTTCTCCACTCACCTTCTTTTACTACTACTGTATCCCCAGCATCGAGAAGAGTGTCCATCACTTGGTAAATTTTCCAATATTTTTTTCTAATTAAAGACATTGGAACTCAGGCTTTAGAACCACAGGCAATAAGTTGGTTCTGCTGGTGAACTGCAACCAATGTAATGACGGGATGTGGTAGAAAAGGCAACAGTAAATGGTAACTTCTGCAGATGGTGACTGTAGCCATCACTCAGAAAATATATTTGCATTTAAGTTATCTCAGTTGGAGGTTTGTTGTAGAATACTCAATAGAGCAGCCTCAGTGATTTCTTTAAGTATAAGCCTTGTTACATCACTGAAGTCCTTGGCTAAAATCTCCCAGTGCCTTTCTGTGTCACTCAAGTATCAAAGTCACTCAAGAACCCAAAATCCTTTCCAAGATCCACGAGGCTCTACCTGTCGCTTTCCTTGCTAGGTGTTTTCTTTCTAATCCACCACTATCCAACATAATATATGATTATTATCAACATAATCAATATTATTTGATATAATTAATAATGTAAATAAAATAATTCATAGTTTGAATAATTAAAAATATTTATATAATTAATATCCAATTATTAATATAAGCCATATTTTCAATTTAAAATATTTTTAATGTAAATAAATAAATAATGTAAATAAAATAATTCATAGTTTGAATAATTAAAAATATTTATATAATTAATATCCAATTATTAATATAAGCCATATTTTCAATTTAAAATATTTTTAGAAACATTAAAAAATTAAAATAGGCATAGTAAATTTTAGTAATTTATTTTACTTAATGCAGTATATCCAAATTATAACCATTTCAACATATAGTAAATGTAAAAAAAATTGAGATATTTCACAATCAGATTCCATATCAAGTTTTTGACATTCTGTGTATTTCAGATGTACAGCACATCTCAGCACTGACCAGCCATACTTCCTGTGCTCCTTGGCCATGTGTGGCTGATGATTGCCACATTGGGCTCTCTTCTCAACTTTTCTCCTCCAGGTGGTTCTGTCCAGTTTACCACTGTCCATTTTCTCAGCCTCTGTGTGGTCCTTGCAATTGGACAAACCATGTTCATGTCAGTAAAGTTACCAGATAAGCAAATAAAAATATAGGAGACACATTTAAACTTACATTTCAGAAAAATAACATATATTTTCCCCATAGATATATTCTGGATATTACATGGGGCATACCCACAACACACTGGGACACATTGGCAACCTTATACCTCAGGCCATTTTTATTTCCTCCTCTTTCCTTCTGGATCACTGTTTCGTTACCATTCTCTCTTCAGTTCATTCAGGTCTCAGTTCAAAAATCTTAGGGAGGCCTTCTTCATGATCCTGTAGTGAATGTCTGTCTGTCTCCAGACATTATTATTTCTTTATCCCACATTATGCTTACTACTAACTTACAGATTGTTTAAAAAAATCTTAGGGGGAAAACATTTGATCTAGTGGTTAATATGCTGCTTGACTGCAACATCCCATATGAGAATGCATCAGTTCAAATCCTTGCACCCTTCTGATTCCAGCTCCCTGCTAATAACATTCAGCCAAAGAGGTTAGCAGGTGATGAACCAAGTAGTTGAGTTCCTGCCACCCACATAGGAGACCTGTATTGAGTTTCTTCTTTCTCGGTTGGCCTGGCACAGCCCTGGCTGTTGTGAGCATTTGTGGATGGGAACACCCTCTCTGACTCTCGTTGTCGCTCTACTTTTCAAATAAAATAGGTAAATTAATTGAAAAAGAATTTTAAAGTCTGTTTTTATTTGTGTATTGTTACTACCTATTAGAATATGAGTATTAGATTCTAGATAGTATAGATATTAGGATATCTCTACTAGAGCTACCTTTGTTTCCTACTGTCTCCTTGGTGTCAAGAAAAGTGCTTGACATAGAGCAGGCAATAAATATTTATTCAATGAAAATGGAAAAATAATGGTTATATATATTTATAAGTAGAAAATATATTATCTATATTAGTAGAAAAACATAGATTTTTTGAGTTGGATATTTATAAAACATTTTTTGTTCTCTGTTTTTAAAAATTTTATTTAAGACACACAAACTTCATGCATTTCACAAATACAAATTCAGGAACATAGTAATTCTTTCCTTCCCATCCTACCCGGCCTTCCACCCTCACTCCCATCCTTATTCTTTCTCTCTCTACTATTTTCATTCTTATTTTTTACTAAAATTTATTTTGAATTAATTTTATACACATAAGATTAGCTACATACATACACTAAGTAAAGAGTTCAAACAAATAGTATAAAAAAAAAGTTCCTCAACAGTTGAGGCTATTCAAAGTCACTTCATCTCAAAGTGTCAATTTCACTTTTATAGATTACCATTTAGGCGCTCTATTAGTTACCACAGATCAGGGAAAACAAATGGTATTTGTCTTTTTGGGACTGGCTTATTTCACTAAGTATAATGTTTTCCAGTTGCATCCATTTTGTTGCAAACAACAGGATTTCTTTATTTTTTATTTTTATTTTTTTACCTCTGTGTAGCATTCCATGATGTACATATTGGATAATTTCTTTATCCAGTCTTCAGTTGTGGACATTTGCGTTGATTCCATATCTTAGCTATTGTGAACTGAGCTGCAATAAACATGGGAGTACAGATCATTCTTTCGTATGCTGATTTCCTTTGGGTAAATTCCCAGGAGTGGGATGGCTGCGTCATGTGGTAGTACCATAGTGGCATTACCAGTTTACATTCCCTACAACAGCGGATTAGTGTACTTTTTCCCCACATTCTGGCCAGCATTTGTTGTTTGTTGATTTCTGTTTGAAAGCCATCCAAGTGGGTGAGGTGAAACCTCATTGTGGTTTGGTTTGCATTTCCCTGATAGCTATGATCCTGAGCATTTTTTCATGTGTCTGTTGGCCATTTGGATTTCACAAAAATCCACTCAAAATGGACCAAAGACCTAAATCAATGACCAGGCATCATCAAATTATTAGAGAACACTCAGGAAACGCTGCAAGACATTGGCATAGGCAAAGACTTATTGGAATAGACCCCAGAAGTACAAGCAATCAAAGCCAAAGTTGACAAATAGGATTACATCAAGCTGAAAGATTCTACACTGCAAAATAAATGCTCAGGAAAGTGTAGAGGCAACTGATAAAATGGGAGAAATTATTTGTAAACTATGCAACTGATAAAGAATTAATATCCAGAATATTTAAAGAGCTCAAGAAACTCAACAACAACATTAACAAACAATCCTATTAGGAATTGGACAAAGGACTTGAAGAAGCATTTTTCAAAAGAGGAATTAAAATATTGACATCACTCCACATCAGCTCTCTGGCTCCCAATTTCTTAATGTTTTTAATTATGTATTACTAGACTGTCATTAGGTTTAGAAATTGTTTTATAAACCACTGGAAAATATCCATTGTATAAGTGATATTAGTAGTACCATGAATAATGGTAAATAATAACAGCAATTTTTTCTTTAGGTTGACTGCAACTTATGTGTAATTCCTAGTCACAAATCTCCAAAAACTGAGTTTTTTTTTTTTTTTCATAAGTTTAGGACAAAACCTGACTTAACAGAACATGAGATTATTTTGATTATGTGTTTATTTAATTTAGTGTGACTTTCATTGTAGAAAATTTAGTCTGCTTGATTACAGGCTGTTACCTCAGATATCTGGATAGTTTTATATTATATAGCAAATGTGCCATAAACTTTCTTACAACTGAAAAATCACCTAAATTCTAAAGTACATTTGGCTCCAAGTTTTGATAATGGAAAGCTGACATCTGTTAATTACTTGCCACTTCATAATTTTGCCAAATAGGACTTCTAAGAATAGCACGCTGTTATACCTGTCAGGTCCAGCAGCCCAAGAGTTTATTAGCTTCCCCGAAGGACTTGAGTCTACATTTTTTATTCTGAATGTATCCAGAAAGCAATTTTGAAAGTTACTGGGTGAATTCTACTTTAACTAAATGTTTGTAATTTCTGAATCTATTAGAAATAGAAAAAAAAGTTACAATAATGAAAGCAGTTTGGATCCTTCAAGAAATAGAGATCTTCTAAGTGGAGGTACAACTCTGAAATTACTAGACATTCAATGTTAAGAATGCTTTCTTTTTCAGAGACATTCCTGGTAGAAAAGAATGAATTAGACTCTATTTATATCCACTTGTATCTAAGCTATATAATAATATATCATTAGATAGAGTCTTGCATCCCCCTGTTTATACTCTTGGGGTCAGACCGCTCTGATGCCAAAAAGGAGCAGGAGAGCAATTAAGAGAGATAACAGTTTTAAGGCAAATGCTATATTTATGATGATGAACTGACTGGTCAAGAACATAACAAGAACTTCCTGACTTTGCATGCTTTTGCCTAAAAATACTTAACCTTATGGCTTTAATCTTGTATTTGGCACACATTTTCCAAACTCCCAGCAGTTCCTCATTCTCTCTAATCGTTGTGAGTGTGCTAATGTATGTTATACCTATGTGAACAAGTTCCTTTTAGCCCAAAACATATTCTTTCAGCCATGTAATGTTTAGCCTAATTATTTTGATTTGGTATTTTTCTATTTTCCAGTGAAATGTAGCAAGCAAAACAAGCCTAGACACATCTACTATATATTTTTACCTTTCATGCAGTAGATCACTGAAAATATGTATTTTATATACATATTACATCATGTACCTTACCTATTTTAATGCCACAGACTATCATCATTATTAGTAAGTTTTACTTTTTATTTTATTAAATTGTTTGGTACCTTTGAAAGCATCCTTATTTTGATAATAAGATGTTGTAGGTCCATATTGCTTTATCAGCTCCAAGGTATGGTTCCAGTCATCACTGAAACAAGTATTTTCTTCAGATGAAATAAAGCACAAAGCTATGATGTTTGGGTTCTTTCATTTTTATTTTATTTTATTTTAAGCAAGGTGACCGTAGACACAGTTTTTTGTTTTTATATTACTTTTGAAGGTCAGTGTTTCTTTATTTTTTCATTCAATTTGAAAGGCAGAGAGGTGAAGAGAGAGAAACAGAGATGTACAAGGAGAGATCTTCCATGCAACGGTTTACACGTCAGTTTACAACATGAGTTCATAGGAGTATTTTAAAACTAATTCTAATGCAACTATGTAATTTTATCTCTTGCTATAAAATAAAATAATCTTTAAACTTTTGAATTAAACTTTTTTGAATAAAAACTTTTTGAATTAAACTTTTTGAATAAAAAATTAACCTAATATAGTTTTACATACAATACCCTTTAGCAATACTATGTGTTTTCATATCAACCTATTTGAATCATAATTACTGAATTATCAAATTTTTAAAACATTTTTATTTTGATTAATTCAGATTTCTTTCAAAAATATAGAAAGCAACAGTCATGGTTTTAGACAATAACTTGAAAGCATAGAATAGTGTGTATTGGTGTTTTCTCATCTTTTCCTGATCCTTGTCCTGAATGTCTTTGAGTTTTTGGTCCACTAGTTTCCAAAGTCGGGCAGGCACCAGAACCATCTGGAAGATGTGCTAGAACTGACTGTTGTGAGTTCCACCTCTAGATTTTCAGAGTCAATATCATTAAAAATGATCTCTTTATCTGAAAGGCAGAGAGACGGAGAGAGAAGCAGAGGTAGATGGAGAGATTTTTCCAGCCATTTGTTCATTCTGTAAATACTTGCAACAACTAAAGCTGGGCTAGGCTGAAGCAAGGAACATGGAATTCCAGTCAGGTTTCCTAAGTGATTGGCAGGGACCCAAGCACTTGAGTCATCACTTGCTGTTTTCAGAATACAAATGCCACAATAGCAGGAAACTAGAATCAGGAGTGGAGCTGGGACTTCAGCCAGGCACTTTGATATGGGAGCAGGCATCCAAAGCAGTGTCTCTTTTTTTTAAGATTTGTATTTATTTATTTGAGAGGCAGAGTTACACACACACACACACACAAACACAGATAGAGAGCGAGACAGAGAGAGAGAGAGAAATGTCTTCCACCTGCTGGTTCACTCACCAAATGGCTGCAACAGCCAGAGCTGGGCTGCTCTGAAGCTGGGAGTCAAGAGTGTCTTCTGGGCCTCCCATGTGGGTGCAGAGGCCAAAGCACCTGGGCCATCCTCCACTGTCCTCCCAGGCCATATGCAGAGAGCTTTATTGGAAGAGGAGCAGCTGGGACATGAACTGGCACCCAAATGGGATGCTGACACCACAGGTGGAAGCCCAGCCTTCCATGCCACAGAGCTGGGCCCCAAAGCAGTGTCTTAACCACTGTGCCAAATACCACCCCTGATTCAGTAGCATTTTTAACAAGTTCTCTGTAGATATTGATGTCACTGTTTTGGAAAATCCACTTTGAAATTCACTAGTTTGTGATTATGATTGGTCTTACCAGTCCTATGAACTAAGTACTACTGCATTAAAAGAGAAAGAAGTATGACCACCATCACCATAACTACCACCATAATCATCACCACCACCACCATCAATAATTCCACTACCATCAGCACCACCAGTTGGTGGTACCTGGGGAACATGAAGACATTTGTATCACAAAAGAAACCTTAGTATAGAATAACAAGGAACAATAAAACCCTGAAAAATATAAATTTTGATTAAAATCTTCCCATTGCTGTATATTTCAGTGGGCCAAATAAGGAACTAATTTTCTCAACTTAGGTTCTGTCAAAAAACATTTTCTCTTATTTTCATTTTCTTTTTCTTGTGATATTGTTAATTCTTTTTATGAGATGTTTTAAAAAATTCTCACAGGACTGTCTCATTCTTTTACTATCACCTGCTTTACAAAGACCAATTAATAAAGGACAAAAGCATAAAAAAGTATTATAAAATTGTTAAGAATATGTGTTAAATATTGTAGAATTAAGAACACTATTCAGAAAATTCATAGGAAAGACTTTCTTTTGTTTCAGGTAACATGGTACTCTCAGGGTTCCTAAAACCATCATTAACCAGCGACTTGCTCCATGTCTTAACATCAATATATGCATGAATCTTTAGGTCCAATGTTATATTGCTTGATAATTATACTATCACTGCAAAGAATAAACACCAACTCTCCCCAATTCACCAAAAATTGTTCCCACTGTTATACTTAGAAGCTTAATTAATTTCCTCAAACAGGAATTCTTGAGTTCCCAGGCTTTTGTTGCATACAGGGGAATCCTTGCTTTCCCACCAGAGGCCATTTCTATGACTTTATTATTATTTTTTTAGATTTATTTATTTATTTGAAAGGCAAAGTTAAAAAGAGGCAGAGGTGGGGATGGGGGGTCTTCCATCCAATGGTTCACTCTCCTAATGGCTGCAATGGCTGGAGCTGAGCTGATCCGAAGCCAGAAGCCAGGGTTTTCTTCTGTATCTCCCATGTGGGTACAGGGGCCCATACACTTGGACCATCTTCTAATGCTCTCCCAGGCCATAGCAGAAAGCTGGATTGGAAGTGGAGCAGCCAGGACTCAAACCAACGCTCATATGGGATGCTGGCACTGCAAATGGTAGCTTTATCTGCTATGCCATAGTAACTTGGACTGTTTGATATGGGAATTTGCCCAGCAGTATAGGGAATCTGTGATCTATGGTACAACATCGCAGGGTAGTTAGGGAAGGATAACTTGTGCATGTGTTTTTCAATGAGGTGGCAATCAGGAAAATACTCAAACTAAAAGGACTAGAAATTTAAGTGGATTTGAAAAGAGCTTGATAAGAGTCTCCAGAAGTAGACAGGACTTGAACTTGTACTAGGACAGTGGAATCGTTTTGTTCATGTTACCAGGACTGTTCTTACCATTCCTATTTCCCTTTTGGCCAAGAATAATTGATTAGTTTTTTGTCTGTTCCCAATCTTATTGTAATACCTGTCAGGAGAATGAATATGTAATACCATTCTTTTCTCATTACCATCCTAATATTGTCACTAGAAATAACCAACGTGCCATTTTGTATTATTAAGAGATTTGTTACATGAGCGATAAAGAACTAACATTTCTTATCTCATTCTATAGCCCCATTTTCCTTGAGAAGGAGCTGGTTCAGATAAAAATTAGTTTTGTGCTTAGATTGAATTCATTCTGTTAACTGACACTATTTCAAATGCATTATAGGAGGATTCCCTTGTTCTAAGTTCTGATGTGGGAGGATTTGTCTAATGTAAAAAAATGCTTATGAAATAAAAATGGTAATTTCAATGCATTTAAAAGATTAAGACAGGCCTTGTAACTCAAGTCCTCTTTTGTATGTAATAGGGAGTGAGAATAGTAGAACAAAAATCTCTACCATAAATTAAAGATAAAATCACTGGGAAGTTGATCCATGATTATATGTGTGCATGCATGTTTGCACATGTATGTTATAAAACAATGGATCTTTATAAAACAATGGATCTTCCAGAATTGAGTAGCCATGATAAAATCGTGTCAAAAGAATATGTTTTCACACAATATGGATCCTGTTGTTAAATGAAATAAAAGCATACAAATATGAGGCTTGTAGAAGATAACTTATAAAATTTCTCTAAATGATATTGCTCACATGCAGAATCTCATTTAATAAAAAGCATAGATCTATACAGACATTTATTAAACATACTTTTGGATGTGTGTGTGTGTGTGTGTTGGTACATTTGAAGACTAACAAGGACAACCACATATAGACTATTTACAAGAGGCCATGATCTATTTAGTATTTTCCTTTCAAATTATCTGAGATAGAATTTTAAATGCCTATTTTACAGATGAGGAAAAGGGTTGAGCAATGTCAAACAACTCCCTGAATGTCATAGAATCACTAAGTGGCAGAGATATAATTGAAATCAAGTTCTGGTTATCTCCCAAACCAAAGCATTAGCTTCTCAGGTTTCTATGGGTGAATCATGATTATCATTACAACTTATTGGAGACAAAATTTGCATTTTCTTAACAGTGTAAAATACATATTTTCTTAAATTACAACTTATGGCAATTTTATTATAATTATCGTCTACAAATATCTTAAGTGTATAGCACCTAGTACTACACATTCAAACAGATCTTTGAAGGCATTACTGCTACTGTTAATAAGTTATGTTCATCTATATAACAGCCCATTAACGTCTGGGAGCATCTGGTGAATTAACCTTGATGTTAAACAAACAAACCAAAACACAAAACTAAGGTAGAGCAGATAACTACATCTTGCAAAACTGAAATCTAATAGGAGTCTGGGATCACTGTATAGGTTTTTATAAATACTGAGAGGCTTTGTGAGTAGTGGTTTTGGACTTTAATTATTACAAGATAATAGACAATATTTCTTACTACAGAGAACTGAGTTAATTCAACAGCCATTAGAAGAGACTAAAATTTCCAGCCAGATTTAGGTCTGATGATACTGAGTTATCTTAATGTTTCAGCACTGACTTTCGTGCTCCCAACCTTGACTTTTAGTTAGTTATAGGAACTAGTGTCCAATTAAAATATTCCTTGGCAAGCAACTTTCTTGTGCAAGACAGACTAATTACTGTAGGGAGTAAGGAGGGAGTCATACTCTAAATCATACTGTCTGACCTCAAAAGGAGGAATAGGTCATTGCCAAAAATACAGCTGTAGAGGGTTTGTACTGATCTTAAATCTTATATCCTTGAAAGGGCATTGAATGACACTATATTTTGTTTTCATGTTTATTTAATTATTGAATGTTAAATGTACATGAAACATTTTACAATTTAGTACATTTAATATTGAGGCTCTTAACCTATTAGAATTTGAGGTTACTATTGTATTGGAATTGTTATTATCAGATCATATCAGATTATCATCATATCATAAATAGATGGCTGCCTTGGATGGTTTTTCTACTAATAGAGATGAAAGGAGCCTGCCTCCTTTGATAATTTTTGTTTTCTTTTCATCTGTTATGTTCTCCTTTGGTATAGTCACAAACAAGAAACCAGCAAAAATATCTCAAAACATTTTTATAATAATAAGAGATTTTATTTTATAATAATAAGAGATGACATACATTTGCAACTTAAGAAAGGACCTATATAACATGGGAATTCTCATCATTACATAATAATAATTTTAATCAATTTAATGTTTGACCTGCTTCCCAGTTCAACCAGTGGGTGAAGTCTTCACAAACTGTGAAGAAATCTATGCATTCGGGGTATATTCTCCCTCCATACATGTGCACACACATAGAGGTAGTAGACTCACTGTAATTCTATGAAAGGAAAAAGGGCTTTGGTTTTTCATTTCATTACTCTATATACAAAAAATATTGATATAAACTGTTAGATTCCATTCAATCCAGTCATTCTAAATGATAACAGATATTTTTAAAGAGTTTGTGAGGATGTAAAAAAGAGATTTTTAAATTGACAGAACTCAAGCCCAAACACTAGAATTTTACAAGACATATATCTTCCCATAAATGAGTTTAAATATCAACCTGTTGACTTGGCTTATAAAAAAAAGTGCTAAACTTTAAATCATATAGCTTGAAAAGCTACTGGACATTTATTTTAGATTTTTATGTATTTATTTGAGAGAATTACAAACACAGAGAGAGAGAGAGAGAGAAAATCTTCCACCCTCTCCTTCACTCCCCAAATGGCCTCAATGGCTGGAACTGGGCCGATCTGATGACATGAGCCAACAGATTTCTCCTGTGTGGGTGCAAGGGCCCAAGCACTTGAGCCATCTTCCATTGATTTCCCAGCCAGAAGCAGAGAGCTGGATGGGAAGAGGAGCAGCCAGAACAGAAACCAGAATAAGTATATGATTCTGGCATCACAGAAGGAGGTTTAGCCTACTATGCCACAGCATCATTCCAGTACTGGATATTTTTATTGTATAGTATGTGGTGCTTGTTCCAAGCTGACTTTCATGACCACTTTTTATTCCAAGACTCTATAACTAAATCATCTATATTCAAGTATGAATGCATGCATTACCTATATGCTTGTCAAAAGTCTTATTTTTAAAGAAATGCTGGTTATGCATAATTTTGATAGTATATTCTTCACAGTGTTGGCTATTGTTGAATGTTTCTGGTCTCATTGTCCTTGAAAACTGCATTCTTTCTATTTAATGTGTCCCTTTTGCTTTCGTAATTGTACATAGCTTTAAAAAATATTTTTCTTAAATATTTATTTGAAAGACAGAAAGAGAGAGAGAGAGAGAGAGAGAGAGAGAGAGGTCTTTCATCCACTGGTTCACTCCCCAAATGGCCACAATGGCCAGAGCTGAGTCAATCCAAAGCTAGGAGCCAGGAGTTTCTTTTAGGTCTCCCACATGGGTGCAGAGTCCAAGCACTTGGGCCATCCTCTGATGCTTTCCCGGGGAGCTGGATTGGAAGTGGAGCAGTTGGGACTTGAGCCGGTGCCCACATGTGATGCCATTGCTACATGCCAGGGCATTAACCTGCTGTGCCACAATACTTGCTCC
The DNA here is from genome assembly GCF_033115175.1 of Lepus europaeus. Taxonomy (NCBI): domain Eukaryota; kingdom Metazoa; phylum Chordata; class Mammalia; order Lagomorpha; family Leporidae; genus Lepus; species Lepus europaeus. Next base: position 87,965,628 of record NC_084838.1, on the reverse strand, counting down.
TTGTATGAAGTTTTAACCACATTTCATTCAAAGAACTGCTACTTATTTGATGCAAGCAAAAAAAGTTGATCCTCAGTTTTTTCAGCACTGTGAAAGTTCTACTTTATTATCACTAAACATTTTCTTCACAGTCACAATTCAGAAGTGGCTCAGGAGCATTATTTGAGCAATTTCCATTGACATTGTGAAAAATCAGTCATTCTGTGGCTGAAGGCCTTCTATGTTCAACAAGACTTGAGTCCTCATGGTTAGAGCTGTGTAAAGAATTGGAAAGTTTGTACCACTTTTCTGGAATTTCTTCTTGTTGAGTGATGAGGGAAGACCATCTGTGCTCTTTAGAACAGTTTTGCCCAGAAGATTCTGCGATGATAGAAGTGTTCTATTTCTGTGCTGTCCTGCATGGTAGCTGTCAGCCACAATTGCTGTTGAGCTCTTGAAACTTGAGGCTAGTATGAATAAGAAATGAATTTTAAATTCAATTTGATTTTAATTAATTTAAATGGATGTTTATGGCTTATAGCTACAATATTGTACATTGCAGCCTTAAAAATTAGTAAGAAAATTTACCTAGAAATTTGTGTTCAGATCTGTGTAGCCCTGCTTTGTATTTGGGGTCCTACAGCTGATTCTCAATCCTATGGTTGTTACATAGCAGAGAGGTGGTGATTATGAGAAAAAGCACATATGTGACTCAAGATTGGAACCAAGATGGTGGTTGAGTAAGAGGCTCTGGAAACTATTTCTCTACAGAGATTCCAAGAGAGAGCAATACCCAAACCAAGTTACAAAACTATGAGCTATAGAAACCAGAAGAAAGACCATGATGCCTTGTCTCCTTGTAATAGTAAGAAAACACACTTAAGAAAGCAACAAGGAAAGAGTTGCCCAGTCACCACTATGCCAGCTCCTAGAAACATGGCCTGGAGAGATGCCTCCATCCTGAGAAACAGAGAGCAAAGTGACTTCCAGGTCCAGGCCCAATATGAACCATTTCAGTTGAGCTGGATCCCCATTCCTGGGCACAGGCCCACACTCACAAAGTGAATATTTGGGGCTTCCAGACAGGTGCAAGCAGAAAGCAAGACTCCAGTCTCTTGGTAAGGATAAGAAAGAAAGCATAGGACTATTCCTTAGAGCTCAGAACTGAGCCTTACTGTGCTAAAAACCAGCATCTGAAAAAACCTAAATAATCTTTTCATAGCCAGTACTCTCAGACTGAACCTCTGGACTTGTCTTGCATGAGGTGGAGACCTGCAGTGCCGGGGATCAGACTCTTCTTGAAATGTTATTTTTAGCCTCCAATGGGTTTGGTGGATACTGCAGTGACTTTGTAGGGATCTGTGATTCAGGGATGATGAGCCTGGGGTTTTCTGAGCTTCCACATTGCTGCTTTCAACTCTGCTCCAACCTTGTACAGATAGCAAGAGATCAGGGCCCTGTGTCTTCAGACTCAGAGTTGTTGATAAAATCCACCCTTATGCAGATCATAATGGTTTCCATCCCAAGGAAAGTGTCTGTGATGGTCCCTAGACTTGGCCCTGTATCAGGTAGAGACCGGCACCCTCATGAGACAGATTTGTTCTAGTATGTATCATCATCACCTCTTGCATGTTTTGAGTGTGCCACCAAGATTGTACAGGGCCTGGTGACTATGAGGTGCAGGTGTGACCCACCAAGGGCCTGCCTGAGTGGCTGAGAAGCTGCGTCTATGACCCCTCCTACAACAAAGGGCATACAGCAAGTAATCACAGGACTGTTTTGGGACCCAGTGTCAAGATGATACAATCTATCATTCAGCAGATCCTAATGGTCCCCGTTACCAATCCATGCCTGAGAACAATGCCTGCTTTAGTGCCAAGCAGACTTCTGTTGACCTGGGTGTGCAGTCTTATACTCCAACCAACATCACCAATAGCATTGGGCAGTGAGTCCACCTCAGCAGCAAAGAACAATCAGCAGGATGAGATTTATTCCTACTCCCAGGATTCACTGATTTTGATGGGCTTAAGGCTCCAGAAGTGATTTAATATCATGGCAATCATGGGCACAGGACAAGGAGTTCAAGACTGCCACAGATCAAGGAAGATGCTTGTAGGGATAAACTAACCTCTCTTAGGCACTTCCTAATGTATACTGAACAACATGTAAACTGCAGATTTGGGACAAATTCGAGCTTGAGGAATAAGATAAGGCTGAATCAAGAAAACATACCAAAATCAGGCCTGAGACAAACTACAACTTAGGGTCCTATGTAGTACCAAAATATCAGAGTAGATACAGTTTCCAAGAAAATAAACAGACTGCTTAGAATGTCTAGAAGGTCAACCTCTCATGAAGCCAGATTACTATAACCAATTTTTCAGTGTTTGGGAAATATTGTGCACAACTACACATCAAGAACCTCCAAGGAACCTCTACTGAAGGGTAAATAAGTTGCCAGAAACAAATCATCAAGAAATTGAAATATCCAAATGCTTGGATGAAGATTTCAAAATAGTTGTTTTAAGGAAACTCAACAAATTTCTGGAGAACATGGAAAAACAATTCAATATTTGGAGAAATTTGATAGAAACACAGAAGTAAATGAACAAATCAAGCAGAAATCCTTCCACTGAAAATCATATTAAATGAAATTAAAGATGCAATATAGAAGCATAAGTAGCAGAATAGATTAAAAAAAGAATCATTGTGCTCAAACAATAGCTATTTGACAATATAGTTGGGGCAGAAAAAATAATCATGAATCAAGAGGAATGAAGAAAGCTTAGGGGCCGGCGCCGTGGCTCACTTGGTTAATCCTCCACCTGCAGTGCTGGCATCCCATATGGTCCCAGTTGCTCCTCTTCCAGTCCAGCTTTCTGCTGTGGCCCAGAAGGACAATGGAGGATGGCCCAAGCGCTTGGGCCCCTGCACCAGTGTGGGAGACCAAGAAGAAGCACCTGTCTCCTGGCTTCGGATCGGGATAGCTGCAGCCGTTGCAGCCATTTAGGGGAGTGAACCAACAGAAGGAAGACCTTTCTCTCTGTCTCTCTCTCTCACTGTCTGTAACTACCTGTCAAATAAAAAAAAAATAAAAAAAGAAAGCTTATGGGAAACTTGGGATAGCATGAATAGAGCAAATATATGAGTGATTGGTACTCAAGAGATAATTGAGAATTTCCAAAGGGGCAGAAAGCATATTCAGTGGCCTAAATTCTCCAATTAAAAGATAGAATGGTTCCAGAATTGTGGTATAATGTGTTAAGCCACTGTTTGCCATACCAGCATCTGATATCAGAGTGCCAGTTGATATACTGGCTGTTCTACTTCCAGTTAGTCTCCCTTCTAATGCATGTGGGAAGGTGATGGAAGAAAACCAAAGTGCTTGGGTCCCTTTCACTCACGTGTCTTCTGGTTGTCTTCTGGCTGTGGCCTGGCCCAGCCCTCTTTGTTATGGCCATTTTAGGAAGGAACCAGCAAATGGAAGATCTCTCCTTCTCCTTCTCCTTCTCCTTCTCCTTCTCCTTCTCCTTCTCCCTCTTTCCCTCCTTCTCTCTCTGAAACTCTGCCTTAAAATAAATGAAAAGGTAAATATATTTTTTAAAAAAGCATAGAGTTATTAGGCCGGCGCCGCGGCTCACTAGGCTAATCCTCCACCTTGCGGCGCCGGCATACCGGGTTCTAGTCCCGGTCGGGGCGCCGGATTCTGTCCAGGTTGCCCCTCTTCCAGGCCAGCTCTCTGCTGTGGCCAGGCAGTGCAGTGGAGGATGGCCCAAGTGCTTGGGCCCTGCACCCCATGGGAGACCAGGAGAAGCACCTGGCTCCTGCCATCAGATCAGCGCGGTGCGCCGGCCGCAGTGCGCCATCCGCAGAGGCCATTGGAGGGTGAACCAATGGCAAAGGAAGACCTTTGTCTCTCTCTCTGTCCACTCTGCCTGACCAAAAAAAAAAAAAAAAAGCATAGAGTTACTGAATGGATTTAAAAACACCGCTCAATTATATGCTACTTACAAGAAATTCACTTTGCCTTTAAGCTACACGTAGACTGAAAGTGTAGGATGGAAGAAGATATTCCATGCAAGTGAGACTCAAAAGAAAGCAGGAGTAGTCACACTTCAGTCACATAAAATAATTTAAGCCAAAAGCATAAAAAGAGAGAGGGAGGTTCATTATATCATGATAAAGAGCTCAATCAGGCGAGAGGAAATAACACTTATAAATACATATGTACTCAATATTGAAGCACCCAACTACATAAAGCAAGTATTATTAAACCTACAGGGACATAGATTCAAATACAATGATAGCATTAACATCCTAACATCAGAAATGGACAAATCACTTTTACGTAGAAAACCGACAAAGAAACAAGAGTTAAATTACTTGCTAGATCAATTGGATCTTAAAGGCATTCAAAGTACTTTCCTTCCATGACCATTAGAATATGAATTCTCCTCAACAGCACATGGAACATTTTTTAGGATGGATTTTATGGTAGTTCACAAAACAAGACTCAACAAATTTAAAAGAATATAAATCATATTAAGCATCTTTTGTGATTAAAAGTGTAACTACATGGCCGGCATCGTGGCTCAATAGGCTAATCCTCCACCTTGCGGTGCCGGCATACCGGGTTCTAGTCCCAGTCGGGGCGCCGGATTCTATCCCAGTTGCCCCTCTTCCAGGCCAGCTCTCTGCTGTGGCCCGGGAAGGCAGTGGAGGATGGCCCAAGTGCTTGGGCCCTGCACCCCATGGGAGACCAGGATAAGCACCTGGCTCCTGCCATCGGATCAGCGTGGTGTGCCGGCCGCGGCGGCCATTGGAGGGTGAACCAATGGCAAAGGAAGACCTTTCTCTCTGTCTCTCTCTCTCACTGTCCACTCTGCCTGTCAAAAAAAAAAAGTGTAACTATATAACAAGATATTAATAACAAGAAAAACTTTGGAAACTATACAAATACATAGAAATAAAAATTTACTCCTGAACAACCAATGGATTAAGAAGGAAATTAAAAACTTTCTTGAAATGAATGAAAATAGAAACACAACACACTAAAACTTATAGGATGTAGCAAAAACAATACTAAGAGAGAAGTTTATAGCAGTCAATGCTTGCATCAAAAAAACAGAAAGATAGCCAATAAAAAATTTGTCACTGCACCTCAAGGAACTAGCAAAACAACAAATCAAACAGAAAATTGATACAAGAAAAGAATTCAAATACATAGAATAAGATACGAAAATGGAAATACTATGGCTGACATGACATAAATACTAAGGGTTTAGGGATTGTTATGAACAATTATATAAGTACCTATTCTGTAGCCTAAAATAAATTGACAAATTCTTGAACACATATATCTTACAAGATTGAGTCGTGAGAAAATAGAACACCCATGCAGTCCAAAAATGAGTAATGAGATTCAATCTGTAATAAAAGTCTCCCATCAAAGAAAATCCTAGAACCAGGTGTCTTCTCTGCTAAATTCTATCAAACTTTGAAGAAAAATTAACACCAATTATTCTGAAATTATTTTTAAAAAGAGAATAGATGCCACAAAGCTGGCCCTATAGTTTAACATCTTCAGAAAGAAAATGTTCAGAGGGCTTCAATGGTGAATTCTAGCAAGGATTCATATTAAGACAGTCAGATGAACAGATTAAGAAAATTTTCTGAAAATAAAAGAGGAAAACATTTTTATGAGTCCAGTATTGCTCTGTTATCAAAGATAAAATAAAAGCTTAGTAAGGAAAGAAAAATATAGACTAATATATACAAAAATCCTCATAAAATGTCAGCAAGTTGAAATTGGAAATATCTAAAAATATGTCACAGTCAGAGGAATTTTCCTGAGAATGCAAATCTGGTTCAGTGCTTGAAAAATAAATCAATAAAATTTTATAGATGGAGAAAAAGTATATAAATTCCAGTATCAGTTCATCATAATATTCTTAGAAATTGTGCATAAAAAGAAGCTGTCAATTTGATAATATGGCCCATACAAAATATATACAATCAATGTAATGGTCAAAATAGAATACTTTCTCTCTAAGATAGGAAAAAGGAAGGATATTTGCACTTGCTACATCTATTCCATCTATTCAAAATTATACTATAGATCTTACCTAGCACAAACATAAGAACAAAAAAGAAAAGAATAACATTTTAGAAAGGAAGAAATATAATTACCTCTATTCATAGATAACATGATTGTTTACATAATAAATATAAATATCTCCATAAAAAGTTTTAAGACAAACTATGTGACATCAGCAGAGTTTCAGCATATAAATCAATATATATACGAAAACTGTATTTTTCTATTTAATAGACATAATTTGAAAGGACATTATTTAAAGGACCATTCATAATACAACCAAAAAGGATAATTATTTAAGCTTAAACCTAATAAAATATGTACATGATTTGAACAGTGAAAACTATAAAATACTGAAGCAAGGAAGCAAATGAGACCTATGTATGAATGAATTAACAGATATACTATATTTTTTTAATTTGAAGGCTAAAGATTTTTAAGATGACATTCTTCCAATTGATCTATGGATAAAGCATAATATTAATCTAGGTATTTTTGTATAAAAGAACAAGCTTATTAGGAAATTCATACTTAATAGCAAAGGAACTAGACCAGCCCAACCAATACTGAAAAATAATAAATTTGGATAATTCAGACATTATATGACTTCAAGATCCACTCTAAAGCAATAATAAATGAGACAATGAGTTATTGATGAACAAACTGCCTAGACAGTCCAGAAATAAACCCTTGAGATATGATCAATTTGTTCCTAACATATGTGCAAAGAAAACAAAGACAAAGACAAAACAAAAACTCAAGCATACCTAAAATATTAAGAAAATTTAGCTCAAAATGAATTATAGAATGATAACACTAGGTAGAACTTAATATAGTGATAAATCTAATATAAAACTGAATATTGTTAAGATTCTAAAAGAAAACGGGAGCAAATCTTTGAGATCTTGTGTATATATTGGCTCATATTTATCAAATATGGTCAATAAATAATGATAAATGAGACTTTATTAAAATTAAAGAATTTATTTTTGGGCTTTGAAAGTTATTCAGGTAGTAATAAAAATGACAGTTTGGATTAAATAATTGCAAATGCATAATTAATAAAGGACTTGGCTCCAAAATGGATAAAGAACATTTTACAACTCAATAATTAGAAAACACACAACCTGATTTTTAAAAGGGTTAAAAAAATAAACACATAGGTAAAGAAAACCTTTGAGTGGGAAAAGCACATGAGGAGATGGCTCAATTTTATTATGAATTAGTGAAATGCAAATTACACCATGATATTGTACCACTATATACATATTATAGAGGCTCAAATAAAAACTATGACAGTAACAACACAAATAGAAAATACTGAATGATGATGATGATATAAATCAACTGGTGCTCACACATATTGCTTATGAGAATGAAAATGGTATAGCAATTTTTGGAAAAAGTCTAAGTTCCTTGTAAAGTTTCATATATATTTATTGTAAACCATCAATTCCATACTTCAGTTTTTTTCTGGGGCAATGATAAAACCTTTTGGTAAAAACCTTGTGAGTTATTCTATTTATAATAATCAAAAATCAGAAATAATCAAAATGTTCTTCAACTGATGAGTGAATTAACAAACTGATACATCCATCCAATTTAGCGGTCTATCGGTACCAACAAAAACCAGAGAGGAATCTAGGATGTGTTATGCAGTATGAAGAAGCCACAGTCAAGGCTTCAAACTGTATGATTCTATTTATTGGAATCTGGAGAAGGGAAAATCTTGGACCAGTAACAGGTTGGGAGTTGTCAGCGGTAGCAGTGGGTGGAGGCATGAAGGGCTTTTTGAGGCAATGGAATCATGATATTTTGATTTTGGTCCATGTAGATGTGTAACCTCTACCAAAATAAAAATATCATAGTATTAGGGAAGAAATAAAAAAATTGAAGCAAAAAATACAAAAGATCAGTGAAACTAAGAGCTGTTGTTTTTCTGAAAAAAAAAAAAAAAGGTACACCAGTTGCCCAACTAACCAAATATAAAAAAGAGAGAGAAGACCAAAATCAGTAAAATCAGAGATACAAAAAGAAATGTAAAAACATATACCACAAAAATGAAAATGTAAAGAAATGATCAGAAAGAACTGTACGTTAACAAGTTGGGAAACCTGGAAGAAATGGATAGATTTCTAGACACATACAATCTACCATAATTGACTAATGAAGACATAGAAGGCCTAAACAGACTGAAAACCATGACAGAAATTCAATCAGTAATAAATAGTCTCCTAACAAAACAATCCCAGGACTGCATTTAAAGAAATAACGTCAATTATTCTCAAGCTATTCAAATGAAATGAAATGAAATTGAGGGAATCCTCCCAAACTCCTTCTATGAAGTCTGTATCTTCCTAAACAAGAAAAATATACAACAGAGAAAGGGAACTGTAGACCAATATTCCTGATGAACATATGCACAAAAATCCTTACAAAATATTGGCTAATTGAATCAAACAACACATCAGAAAGATCATTCACCCAGACCAAGTGGGATTTATGCTGGTATGCAAGGATGGTTCAACATTCACAAATCAATCCCTGTGATACATCACATTAACAAGCTGAAGAACAAAAACCATATGATTATCTCAATGGATGCAGAGAAGACATTTGGTAAAACAACAATGTTTCATGATGAAAAACTTAAACAAATTGATTATAGAAGGATTATTCCTCAACACAATCAAGGCAATTTATGACAAACCCATGGCAAGGATCCTACTGAATGGGGAAAAGCTGGAAGCCTTCCCCTTAAGATCCGGAACCAGACAAGGATTCCCACTGTCACCATTTCTATTTAATATAGTCTTGGAAGTTTTAGCTAGAGCCATTAGGCAAGAAAAAAAAATCAAAATGATACAAATTAGAAAGGAGGAAATTAAGCTATCCTTATTTGCAGATGACATGATCTTAAATAAATACAGGGGATCCAAAAGACTCCACTGAGAAATTGCTGGAACTCATAAAAGAATTTGGTGAAGTGGCAAGATATAAAATCAACACAGAAAAATCAATAGTCTCTTTATACACAGTCAATGCTGTAGCTGAGAAAGAACTTTTAGGGTCAGTTCCATTCACAATAGCTCCAAAGAGAATTAAATAACTTGGAATAAATTTAACCAAGGATGTCAAAGACTTCTATGATGAAAATTACAAACTACTTAAGAAAGAAATAGAAGACATTAAAAAAAATGGAAGAATCTTCCATGTTCAAAGGATTGGAAGAATCAATATCATCAAAATGTCCATACTATCAAAAGCAATTTACAGATCCATTGTGATCCCAATTCAAATACCAATGACATGCCTCACAGGTTTAGAAAAACAGTCACTCACGCTAAACTTCATATGGAAACACAAGATACCCCAAATAGCTAAAGCAGTCTTATACATCAAAAACAAAGCCAGAGGCATCATAATAGCTGATTTCAAGACATACTACAAGGAAGTTATAACCAAAACAGCCTGGTACTGCCACAAAAACAGACTTGTAGATGAATGGAACAGAATAGGAGCTCCAGAAATCCATCCAACTACAACCAACTTATCTTTGATCAAGGAGCTAAAACCAATCCCTGGAACAAGGACAGACTCTTTTAACAAATGTTGTTGGGGAAATTGGGTCTCCATGTGCAGAAGTGTGAAACTAGACACATACTTTACATCTTAATATAAAATCTACTTGAAATAGATCAAAGATCTAAATCTATGATCATTTAACATCAAATTACTGGAGAACATTGGGGAAAGACTTAGGCAAAGAAAAACATAGGCAAAGACTCCTTGAAAAAGACCCCAGAAGCACAGGCAATCAAAGCCTAAGTTGACAATTGGGATTACATCAAGCTGAGAATCTTCTTTTCTGCAAAAGAAACAATACAGAGAAGAAACAACTGACAGAATGGGAGAAAGCTTTTGCAAAATATGCAACTGATAAAGGGATAACATCCAGAATCTATAAAGAGCTCAAGTAATTCAACAACAAAAGATCAAACAATCCAATAAAGAATTGGGCATTTTTCAAGAGAGGAAATTCAAATGGCCAACAGACACTTGAGAAAATGCTCAGGGTCACTAGACATCAGGGAAATGCAAATCAAAATCACACTGAGATTCCACCTCATTCCAGTCATAATGGCTCACATATGGACATTAACAAAAGACAAATGCTGGCAAGAATGTGAGGAAAAAGGTACCCTGAACAACTGTTGGTAGGAATGTTTTCTGGTCTTGCCACCCATTCCTGGGAATTTAACCAAACCAAAGAGAGATCAGTATATGAAAAAGTTAATCGCTTCTCAGCCTTTTGGCTAAGATCAAGTGTAGTATCTGTTCTTATCAGTATATGAAAAAGTTATCAGTACCCCCCGTGTTCATTGCAGCACAATTCACAATAGCTAAGAGATGGAATCAAACCAGATGTCTATCAACTGTTGACTGGATAAAGAAATTATGGTATATATACACTATTGAGTACTACTCAGCTGTTAAAAAAAAATTAAAAATGAAATCCTGTCTTTTACCACAAGATGAACTCAGCTGAAAACCATTATACTTAGTGAAATAAGCCAAGCTTATTATATCCCTGATTGGATATAACAAATAGAGTTTCTGAAATGTAGTGTATTGGAGTGAAATGGACATTTTGAGATTTGATGATTATTTACAGCTCTTATCTCTTCTGTTGTTCTGTTGTTTTTTATTTGTTTGTTTTTCTCTTCACACTATTTGTTGAGCTTTTTTACTTAGTGTAGGGTTAACTATATGATCATTAATTAAACTGTGAATAGATCTTTGTAAAAATTAAGAATGAGAATGTGAGAGGGGTAAGGAGCAAGGGTTGGAGCATGGGCAGGAGGCACAGTCGGGGGTAGTGTCACTATGTTCCTAAATCTATATATATGAAATACATGAAACTTGTATAACAAATAAAATTAAAAAAAAAACAGGTCATTAAAATTGTGGGATCATAACATTCACAACCATTAGGTTAACAAAGATATGAAACAGAGTTTGACAAAAAAAAGATATTTGAAACAATACCGATGCACACAAACATTTCTTTTTCTTTTTGTTTTTTGATTTTTTTTTTTCAATTTTTAAAAAAATTTTAGGGCCGGCGCCATGGCTCAACAGGCTAATCCTCCTCCTAGTGGCGCTGGCACCCTGGGTTTTAGTCCCGGTCGGGGCACCGGATTCTGTCCCAGTTGCCCCTCTTCCAGTCCAGCTCTCTGCTGTGGCCAGGGAGTGCAGTGGAGGATGGCCCAGGTCCTTGGGCCCTGCACCCGCATGAGAGACCAGGAGAAGCACCTGGCTCCTGCCATCGGATCAGCGTGGTGCGCCGGCCGCAGCGCGCCATCCGCGGAGGCCATTGGAGGGTGAACCAACGGCAAAGGAAGACCTTTCTCTCTGTCTCTCTCTCTCACTGTCCACTCTGCCTGTCAAAAAAAAAATTTTTTTTTGGTTTCCATGTGTAGTGGAGAATTAAGGTGTTTGTATTTCTGTATCTGGTTTATTTCACTCAACATGATTTGCCTGCATTTTGATCCAAATGATAGAATTTCATTCTTTTTAATAGTTGAACATTATATACATAAATGTATGCATGTGTGTGTGTGTGTGTGTATATATATATATATATATAAATAATATTGTCTTCATTCACCTGGTGATGTAATTCTGTTTTCATGGAATCCATGTTTCAACGATTGTGAACAATTGCTGCTATAAAAATGGTGGACCAGATATCTCTTTGATATAATATGTTCTGTATTACTTGTTTCTTTTTTAGTTGCCAACTTTTTAAAATTTTTTTTTTAATTTTAAATATTTTTAACAGATTCAATATAGTTCATAGATACAATTGAAAGAATATAATGATATTCCTTACTCTCTTCTTCTCTCCCCCTTTCTCTTTCCCTCTCTCTCTCTTTCCATCTCTTTCTTTCTTAATTTCTTGTATTTTCAAGATAACATATTTTTTAGTTTACATTATAGTAAAAATCTTGAGTACTTCACCAAATATGCTTAACAAGTAAAAAGGAAAAAGGCCCTAATTTACTGGGAAAATAAGCAGTGGCTATAAACAATAACTGAATGGAAAACTGGCCATTTCACTCATATACAGTAAAATTTAAAGCAATCATAGATCATTAAAACTATCAAGTATAACATTCTAAACCAAAGGTCTAAGAGAATGTTTTACAAAAACTACATTTATAGCAATACTGATACACACAGGCATTTCTTTTCTTTTTTCCTTTTTAAATTTTAGCTCCTATATATAATGGAAATCATGTAGTATTTGTCTTTCTGTTCCCGACTTATTTCACTCCACATGATGTCCTCAAGTTCCATCCACTTTGATGCGAGTGGTAGAATTTCATCCTTTTATATAGCTGAATAATATTCCTTTGTGCATATATACACCACATCTTCTTTATCCATTCATGTGTTGATGGACACCTTGGTTGATTTCAGATTTTGGCTATTGTGAATAGTGCTTCTTTAAACATGAAGCAGGTGTGGGTATCTCTTTTATGTTTGATCATGTGTTTTGGATATATACCAGTAGTGTGATTGCTGGATCCTACCTCTAGCTTTTAAGAGATCTATTTCTGGTTTTTAAGAGATCCCCATACTGTTTTCCACAGTGGTTGTCTTAATTTACATTACCACCCACAGCATTTAAGAGTTCCCCTTTCTCCATGTCCTCACTAACATTTGTTACTTTCTGTTGTTCGGATAATAGCCATTCTGACAGGGACAAAATGATATTTCATTCTGGTTAGGCAGGGGCTTGCATTGTGGCACAGCACATTAAGCTGCCAACTGCAATGTTGACATTCTGCATCAGTGCTGTTTTGTGTTCTGACCACCACTTTTGATCCAATTCCTACTAATGCACCCAAGAAAGGAGTGGGAGATGTTCAGAGTACTTGGGCCCCTGCCACCCATATGGGAAACTTGTATGTCGTTCCTGGCTCCTAGATTTGGCCTGGTCCAGTCCCAACTGTTGTGACTACTTAGGGAGTGAAAAACCAGATGTAAGTGTTCTCTCTGTCTCTCTCCCTCCTTCTCTCTCTTTCTAACTCTGGCATAAAACAAATAAATTAGTACTTATAAAAACAGTTTTGTGGATTTTCATTCTGTTGAATATTTTAGAATAGCTTGAAAAGTATTGGAATTATTTCCTATATAAATGTTTTATAGAATTCAGTAGTGAGGCCATCAGATCCTAGACTTTTGTTTACTAGACACCTTTTTACCTTTTTTTTTTTTTTTTTTTGGACAGATAGAGCTAGACAGTGAAAGAGGGAGAGAGAGAATGAGAGAGAGAAAGAAAGGTCTTCTTTCCATTGGTTCACCCCTAAATGGCTGCTAAGGCCGGAGCTACTCTGATCTGAAACCAGGAGCCAAGTGCTTCCTCCTGGACTCCCACGTGGGTGCAGGGGCCCAAGCACTTGGGTCATCCTCCACTGCCTTCCTGGGCCATAGCAGAGAGCTGGACTGGAAGAGGAGCAACCAGGACTAGAACCCGGCATCCATACGGGATAATGGCACCGCAGGCAGAGGATTAACCAAGTGAGCCATGGCACTGGCCACAACACCTTTTAATTACTGCTCTAAACTCAGTGCTTGTTATGATTGTCTATATCTTATTGATTTAATCTTGATTGGTTTTATGTATCCAGGAATTTATCCATTTATTGAAAGTTTTAAAAATTTCTGATTTTTACTTCTCTGAGAAAATCTATTTCTCCTTTACTTTACTTTTAAAATATAATTTCCATGAATACTGAATTCTACTTTGTTGGATTTCCCCAACACATAAAACCTTTCACTCCACTCTTTTCTTTCTTGTTTGATTTTTGAAAGACTTTTCTTTATTATAAATATTCCATAATTTTTTATTTATACATGCTATTGAAACACATTTACATACCAAGAAATGCACGAGTATGCATATAAATGAGTTTTGTCCTCTTACCACACTCATAACCAATAACCAATTAAGAAAAAACATTGGTAGTACACCAAGAGTCCTCATTATTGCCCCCTCTCCATTTCTTTCTCTCTTTTTTTTTTAAAAAAAATTAAAAGCAAGATTTATAAGAGTCAAAGACCTCCAGCCAGAGTTGCATGGATGGGGGCTCCAAGAAAGGAAACCCCAGGCCGGCGCCGTGGCTCAACAGGCTAATCCTCCACCTTGCGGCGCCGGCACACCGGGTTCTAGTCCCGGTCGGGGCACCAATCCTGTCCCGGTTGCCCCTCTTCCAGGCCAGCTCTCTGCTGTGGCCAGGGAGTGCAGTGGAGGATGGCCCAAGTGTTTGGGCTCTGCACCCCATGGGAGACCAGGAGAAGCACCTGGCTCCTGCCATCGGCTCAGCGCGGTGCGCCGGCCGCAGCGCGCTACCGCGGCGGCCATTGGAGGGTGAACCAACGGCAAAAGGAAGACCTTTCTCTCTGTCTCTCTCTCACTGTCCACTCTGCCTGTCAAAAAAAAAAAAAAAAAAAAGAAAGGAAACCCCAAAGGGGCTGGTAGTAGTGGAATTTTTAAGCACAATTTTGAAGAAAAAAACTTGAAAATCAGATTTACATTCAGTTACAAATCAGGGACAAAACCCTTCAAAAGACCTGATTTGTAATCTTATTTGCTGAGGGGTGGGATAGGTAACTTGTTTACAATAAACTGTGAGCTCACAAAGATGGAATCCCCATTCCCTTGCTAATCTTATGGTAAAATTGGAAGCTTTCAAGGAGTGGGCAGACAGGCACTTTTGACCTTGCTAAAGATAACTTTTTGGGGAAAACAAGCACTCTGCATCCCCAATTTCCACTGAGTTTACCCTGACTGGTTATTAACCCATGTGACTTCTCACATTCTCCCCTACACAGAAAAAATGGACCCCAACTTCTGTTAGGAGAACTAGGTGATGACCACTCTGGCTGCTTCACGCTGAAAATGGGCATCATTGGGAATGGCAGTCAACACAGGGTTCCGGCAGCAGGTCGGGGATGAAGTGCCAACTTGCAGAAACTGCTTCCATCCAAGGTTTCTTGTGCATGGCCATCTAGAATCTCACTGTTTCATGTTTGGAGAAAATGAATCCAATAAGCAGATTAAACTCACAGGGTCTAAAACAAAGGACAGAGTCATTATTAGAGGACCTCAGAAAGGTGCAAGTTTTCCCAGTGAGAGGCAAATAGAAATTGAAAGAAGTAGCTTGATAATAATCAGGTAGGCTTTAAGGCCTGGCCAGTATGCTGCTCAGACCCAACTATCTCTTCACATGGGGTGAAGAGACATCATAAAGGAGGTGTGGACTTCCTTAGGGAAGGCACCTTGTTCACTTCCATTACCTAGCTGGTCTGGGAGGAGAGCTGGCCTGAGTAGAGGGTAGGTGGCCTGCAATGTTACTTACCCTCCCTGGCCGTCCCCTCAACAGTGGTGGTTACTTTGGAAGCTGGGTAGAGGAAGGGTTTTTTTCAGTTTGCAGCCAACAGAGTCTATGGCTCTGACCCAAGAGTCCTTCAACTCCTAGGGCAGTCCTGTTTCTAGTGACCCAGTTCTTGGCTAGTGAGCTTCCAGAGCTCTCTTAAAGCTGACTTTTGTGTCTATCTGAAGCCTTGGCTTTCCATATAGAACCCCAGTGCCATTTGCAGTAGATGGGCCTGTTGGGTCTCCTTGATGGTAGGTCACTGTGTAATTGGCCTGCCAAGTATCTTTACATTGCGATTGCTGCCTAGCCTGCTCCTCTTTCCTCCTGGTTTCCAGTAAAGGAGACCACAGAGGCAGCCTTTAAGAGGATGCAAGTCAAGGGGGTGCTCAGTCCCATCTCTAGTCTTTGGTGGCCTAAGCTAGGAATCTATATTCACAGACATATTCTGATAGTGGTTTTTCTGCGAGGTAGACAATGCTCATGAGGTAAGATATGTCCTCACTTTAAGACTTTCTCTCCCTGAATTTGGTTTGAAAAGGGAGGTTTTGCCTATTTACTGTGGCCATGGCAAAGTAAATATAGCTGTGAAATCATAATTTAAGCTCATTTTGGCTATGCAGTTATTACAGATAAATGTTAACCATCCCTTTTATGAGGTCTTAAAGATCAAATTGTACATCCTGGAGAGTCTTTTAGCATAGGGTCAGTTTCCCATCTTGAAGAGAATAGAGAAATGAGGGAATAAGTCAGCCTTCCCAGAACAAGTCAGCTTTTCCACGCTGATTACAAATAGTGAAATTAAGAAAAAAAATTTCTAGTACCCCAAGAGTCCTTACTATCACCTCCACATTTCTCTTTTATTAAATATGGGGACACAAAAATATATTTTCATTTACATGGTAGTAAACAGTGAAGCAATATTTATAACTAAGTAGTAAATGATATGACATCACATGATTTTTATACCCTCTTCTATATTAACTTCCACAAATAATAGAAAACATGTGAAATTTGCCATACTGGGTCTGGCTTATTTCACTTATCATAATGATCTCCAGCTGCATCCATTTTATTGAAGTTCTCAGGATTTTAATCTTTTCTGTGACTGAGTAAAATTCCTTTGTTTATAAATACCATGTTTTATTTATCCAATCATCAGTTGATGGACATCTACATTGATCCCAGATCTTCCTATCATGAATTGAGCTGCCATGTCATGGGAGTACAGATATCTATTTAATACCCTTTTTTCATTTAACTGGGCTATATCCCCAGGAGTGTAGCTGGGTCATATTGTAGATTTTTGATTTTCTGAGGAATTTTCTAACTATTTTCCATACTGGTTGCACCAATTTACATTCCCACCAATAGTGTATTAGGGTACCATTTTCTTTACAACCTTGCCAGCACTTGGTACTTTTTGATTTTTGGATAATAGACACTCTAGCTGGAGGAAGGTTATACATCATTTGGTTTTCATTTGCATTTTCCTGATGGCTAGTGAGCCTGAACAATTTTTCATGCATTTGTTGGTCATTTGAAAAATGCCTGTTCATGCCATTTTGCATTTCTTAAATGTATTGTTTGTTTTGTTGTTGTGGAGTTTATTGAACTCCTTGTATATTCTGTATATTAACCCTTTATTGGATACATATTTTGCAAATATTTTCTACTGTCCTGTCAATTGCTTCCTAGCTTTGTTAATAAATCTCTTTGAGGTACATAACTTTTTCCCTTGATTTAATCTCATTTGTCCATTTTTGCTTTTATTACTTGTGCTTCTGGGGTCTTATTAAAGAAGTCTTTGCCTTTGCCAATATCCTGCAGTATTTCCCCTATTCTACCTTGGTAATTTGATGGTTTTAGGTCTTAAGTTTAGGTCCTTGATGTGTTGTGAGTTAATTTTTGCATAGGGCACAAGGATCTTTAAATTTTTGCAAGTGGAAATCCAATTTTCCCAACACAGTTTGTTAAGGAGACTGTCCTTGCTCCAGAGAGAGAGATGGTAGCTCATTTATCAAAGATTAGTTGGTGGTGGATGTGTGGGTTAATTTCTAGGGTTTCTATTCTGATCTATTGGTCTGCACATATCTATTCTTCTTCCAGTACCAGGCTGTTTTGATTGTAACAGCCCTGGATTATGTCTTGAAATCTGGTGTTGTGATGCCTCCAGCTTTGTTTGTACTATTCTACATCTGTTTATTCATCTACAAATAGGAATAATTTGATTTCCTGCTTTCCTATTTTGAGCCTCTTAAGTTCTTTTCCTTGCCTAAAGACTCTGGTTAAAATTTCCATAACTATACTGAATAATAGTGGTGATAGTGGCCATCCTTGCCTGGCTCTGTATCTTAGTGGAAATGTCTCCAGCCTTTTCCCATTAAATATGATGCTGGATTTGTCATAAATTGCTCAAATTGTGTTTAGGTATGTTCCTTCTGTATTAATTTTTTAACGTTTTTATCATGAAAGGATATCTTTTCAAATGCTTTTCCTGAATCTATTGAAATAATCTTATGGCTTTACACATCATTTTGTTGATGTTATATATCATGTTTATTAATTTTCATATGCTGAAACAACTCTGCAACCCTGCAACACAGTGACTCTCTCATTCACTAATGAAAGTGAAACAAAGACCATCCAAGACAAGCAAACCTTGAAAGAATTTGTCACCACTTGGTCAGCCTTACAAATATTACTTAAATACATAATATTTACAGAGAGAAAGACAATCAGCAATGTGAAATAGTTTGAAGGCAGAAAACCTCCTAATACTATAATAAAGGAGATTCAAAACAATAGGAATATTTATAGGGAAATGGTAGGAACAAGTCATTACTTGTCAATAACAATTTTGAATGGCCTAAATTCTATAATTAAAAGACACCGACAATTTGAGTGGGTAAAATAATAAGACCTATCTCTACACTGCCTATGGGAAATTTCACCAATAAAGACACACACAGCCTGAAAATGATAGGATGAAAAAAGATATTCTATAAAATGGAAATAAAAAGTGAAAAAGAGTAGCTATGATCAGACAAAATAGACTTTATTACAAAAAACTCTTAAAAAAGATAAGGAGGGTCATCATATAATGATTAATGGATAAGTTCAACAAGCAAATATATATGTATATAATAAATGTAAATGTATTCAATGTAGGGCTCCCACTTCCATAAAACAAGTATTGATATATTTAAAGGGAGACATAAGTTCTAAAAAGATAAAAATCAGTTGACTTCAATACCCAACTTTCATCAATGGAAAGATCAACCAGGCCAAAGATCAAGAAAGAAACAACAGATCTAATTTATACTAGACTGAATGAACCTAATATATATCTATGGAATGCTGCATCCCAGAACTGCAGAATACACTTTAATTTCATCATTTCATGAAATATTCTCTAGGATACAATATATTCGGGGTCATAAAACAAGTTTCAGCAAATTCAAAAATATTCAAATCATATGTATTCTTTCTGACCGCAATGGAATGAACCTGGAAATCAACAACGAAAGAAATTCTAGGAAACACACAAACATATGAGGTTGAACACTATGCTGCTGAATGAATAGTGGGCTATAGAAGAGCTCAAAAATAATAAAATTAAAAAAAACTCCTTGAAATGAATGAAAATGAAAACACACATATCAAAACTTATGGATTATAGCAAAATCAGTGTTAAGAGGAAGGTTTATTGCAATAAGTGCCTATGTCAAAATATTGTAAAGGTATGCAATAAACAATTTAACAATGCATCTATGGCCGGCGCTGTGGCTTAGCAGGCTAATCCTCCGCCTTGCGGCGCCGGCACACCAGGTTCTAATCCCGGTTGGGGAGCCGGATTCTATCCTGGTTGCCCCTCTTCCAGGCCAGCTCTCTGCTGTGGCCCGGGAAGGCAGTGGAGGATGGCCCAAGTGCTTGGGCCCTGCACCCGCATGGGAGACCAGGAGAAGCACCTGGCTCCTGGGTTCGGATCAGCAAGATGCGCCGGCCGCAATGGCCATTGGAGGGTGAACCAACGGCAAAAAAGGAAGACCTTTCTCTCTGTCTCTCTCTCTCTCACTATCCACTCTGCCTGTCAAACAAACAAACAAACAAAAAACAAAAACAAAAAAACAATGCATCTAGTGGACTTAGCAAATGTAGAACAAACCATACACAAATTAGTAGAAGGAAAAAAATTAACAAAGGAATAAATGAAAAAGAAATCAAGAAAAATTGTTAAACCATTTTCCACACTAACCTAAAATAAGTGAGAATATCCAACTTAGTAAAACTGGAGATGCAAAAGGAGAGCTGTCATAAATTGCTTTCTTTGTATTGAGGTATGTTCCTTCAGTACCAAATTTATAAACATTTTCATCATGAAAGTTATAACTTATACTACAGAAGTGCAAATAATCATTAGGAATTATTACAAACAGCTATATGCCAGCAAATTGGACAATCTAGAAAAAGTGAATAGATTTCTGGACACATACTCTTCACCAGACTAGAGATATGAAGACTTAGAAAACTTAAACATACCAATCACCAAGCATGATATTCAATCAATAATGAGTCTCTCAAAAAAGAAAAGCTTAGAGCTATATGACTTCACTCCTGAATTCTTCCAAAATTTAAAGATGAACTAATCCAAATTCATAGGTTTTGGTCATATAGTCTTTGCTAGATACTAAGTGCTGGATATTCAGGGTAGATATTATACATATTTACTTTGGAGGCTTTTAATTTAATGAGACAGTTGGTTAAAAAACATCTTCTCACAGCAGCAAAGACAGACTTTGATAAAGATGTGGAGGAAACACAGAGGGAGCTTATTAATTCCAGGATGCTATTCCACAGACAGAAAATAACTAAAACACCAAACATGCAATGCTGCTACTGCTGATTATTCCATTTACTTCTATTTTAATTTGATGCTTCTACTAGAAACAGTTCTTACTTCCATTTTATGAGCAAGGATAGTAAAATTCTGAGATTTTTAAAAACATTTATTTATTTGAAAATCAGAGCGAGAAGGAGAGGCAGAGAGAGTGAGAGAGGTCCTCCTTCTGCTGGCTCACTCCCAAGATGGCCACAATGGCTGAAGCTGTACCGATCTCAAGCCAGGAGCCAGGAGCTTCCTCCAGTTCTCCCAAGTGGGTCCAAGGGCCCAAAGACTTGGGCCATCTTCCACTGCTTTCCTAGGCCATAGCAGAGAGCTAGATTGGAAGTAGAGCAACCGAGTCTCGAACCGGTGCCCATATGGGATGCCGGCACTGCAAGCCGCAGCATTGGCCCTAAGATGTTAACTGAGTTACCCAATAGCATAGAATTAAGACATGTCAAATTAAAGGTTAAAATTCAGTAATATTGGCCAGTGCTGTGGCTCAATAGGCTAATCCTTCGCCTGTGACACTGGCACACTGGGTTCTAGACCCGGTCAGAGCACCAGATTCTGTCCTGGTTGCTCCTCTTCCAGTCCAGCTCTCTTCTGTGGCCCGGGAGTGCAGTGGAGGATGGCCCAAGTGCTTAGGCCCTGCACCCGCATGGAAGACCAGGAGAAGCACCTGGCTCCTGGCTACGAATTGGCGCGGTGCGCTGGCTGCAGCAGCCATTGGAGGGTGAACCAACGTCAAAGGAAGACCTTTCTCTCTGTCTCTCTCTCTCTCACTGTCCACTCTGCCTGTCAAAATAAATAAATAAATAAATAAATAATTCACTCCTGATGTCTTTGGGAGACAGCTGATACTCATGTCTAATTAATTGGAAGTTTTACAAGGACAAAGATGGGAAATATCTTACAGATTATGACCATATATTGAAATGAAAACACTTTGTCTTTCAAGGAAAAACCTAATTATAGCTCAAAAGTGGCTTCAATAATCAACCTGACTTGTGCTATTCAGATATACCAATATAATGTATCCATGCTACTATTCATGGGTGGAATGTCCTGGTAAAGTCATTTGTAGCAAGGGGCACACCTCTGGCCTCTTGGATTGGTTTAATAGCAATAGTTGTATTAGTTGTTTCTGAATCTGTTTGCTTTATAAATATTGAAGCAGAGTTTGCCCTTTTTGTGATCACCTGCATCAAACAAAAATCCTTTTTTTCAATTTCCAGAGAGACTCTATCCATGGGAACTCATGATCCATCTCTGAAATCAAGAACCAACAGGGAATACTTAGCTGTCACGAATGCCCCACTGAAGTGTTCCTTCCCAGTTTCCATTCCTCAATTCAGGATTTCCTCTATCTCTGATTTCTATGAAGCATCCTTTGATGAAACAATACTTAAGTCTATAGCTTCTTCTGTTTTGTTGTTTCTGCCCTACTCCTGACATTGACTATAGACATTAACAGCTCTTTCTATTTCTGGCTATGGTCCAGTCATTGATCTAATTAACCTGCGTACCATTTGATCAGTAACATACTTCAGCCATTCAAATGGGGGCATATTATTAGAACTGCACAGCAAGTCTCACACCTCTTTTCTTTCTAATAGCACAGAAAATCTTGGAGAAAAGGTAAGCTGAATCATAAGACTCAAGGAAGACACCCAGCTTTGGTCATCTTTGTGCTTATGGACTGATCTAATGCTGAATTTCAACCTCCTGTTTAAGCTAATTACCACCCTCCAGCACCCCCACAAGAAAGAGATCAAGCTAATTGTTTTCATTTTCCAAAACTACAATGAGGCAAAACTAACCTATACAATTCTGGATGATGGTAAATAACCCTCTTTTATGTCAACTGAAAATCAGAACACAGTACCTATGTGTTGCTGTTGATTTCTTCTGAGAGGATTCTCTGAGAGGAGGAGCGTGGTGGGGGCAAGAGGTGTGGAGTTACCGCACAGACCCGGAGAGTCGGGTGAAAGCGGGACTGAGGCAAGCAGCCTACAGACTCATTTATTTCAGTTGCTACAGCTGCTTATATAGCCAAGGCCAGCCAATCTGGTCAAGGGGCGGTCTATGCCCTAACCAATCACAGCTTGTTGCCAGGCAGTTTCCAAAGCCATCCAATCAGGGCCTGTTGCCAGGCAGTTTCTGTTGTCAGCCCCTTTCTTGGCATGACCTTTTCACCTCCTCATTCCACCACATCCATGCACCTCTGGGAATTTTGCCTCAGTCGTCATGAGCTGGTGTTAGCCAACTACTAAGAAGCAAACCCTGTGCTCTGCTGGATGAGAACCTCCTGACTTGCATCTTTGATGTGTCTCTATGGATAAGATGACTATATGTATACAGAAATCTACTTTACTCTTCTCCTGAGAATTGGGAAAAGTCCCAGAATTATGGTCACCAAAAATTCCTATGTGTCAAAGAGAAACATACTAGAGATCTCTGACACATAAGGTATCATTGAGATCCTATGCATTCCAAGATGTTGATTTGTATATCAGCTGGTGCTGAGATTATATCCAAGCCTGAGAAATCCTTAGAACGCCTCGAATATGGTGCATAGGACAGACCAAGTACAATGGGATGCAGGTGATTTCTTTCCTGGAATGTCATGATAAGCCTCTCATATCATTCAAGATGGATCTGAGAGATTTAATTGCATCTGTGGAGAGCTGATCAAACTGGCTATTTTATTGAACTGATTGAATGACTCAGTCAAAACTCTTAGTCTGAATGCTCTGAATCGACAGAGCTCATTTGAAGGATTATAAAAGGCAGCTTTATATTTCTAAGGGAGCAGCAGTAAATATATTCAGCTTAGAGCCAAATCCAAATTGCTTATATGTGCAAATGAAAATCAATGTTTAAATTGCTTATAACTTTTACTTTTTAACATTAAAAATGCAAATATAGACTCTGGCATTTCCACTCTAAAATTAGATAAAATGAATTTAATATTTTATTATGTTCTGGATTACAGTATGTGTGTGTGTGTCTGCAAAATTTTCAGAAGGTGAAATGGAAAAGCAAGCAAAATTGGTTGTGTTCTCATAAGTAGGAACAGCTGATCTGATGTTGCACTTTTGTGGAAGAAAATATTGCCTCCTGCTTTGAACAAGTTTCTTGCAAAGAATTGAATTTTCATTATGTACCCAAAGTTTTAATGAGAAATGATAATTTGAATAAATTTAACTGTTTAAGTATAGCATTTGCCTATTTGAATTCTGTAGCGCAGTAAGACTAAATGTCAAGGCATGCGAAAGTTAACTAAGGATTCAAGTTCCCTGTCAAGTAATTTGTTCTCTGCAAAGTTATTTACTAAGCTACATTTAGCCAAACTAGTAACATACCATTTAAAAGGTTTGGCTGAACTTTAAATCTGTTATGGAAATGAATGTGATCCTTTTTACAGAAAGGTAATACATAAGTGGGTTAGTCAAATAAGGTAGCACTTAATATGTTTTGTGTCATAATTCCTTTGAATAATCTGATACTCTGCCTAGGGCAGAAAAACACATACACATGACATTTTGGATTTATTTTCAAGGTGCTCAAAGGTCCCTGAAAGTCTAGGCTCTAGGTTAAGCCTTCTCCATTAAATGAATGAAGCATTTGAATATAAATCAGCAAACGTAGATTCTCATTTGACTTTAATGCTGATGAAATTGAGACTTTGTGTAAATTAAATATTTTTTGTTCATTAAAGTTTTTCATCTACAAATATTGCTAATAACAGTAACACTTTATTCCTTAATATAAAGGAAAATCTTGTAGTCTCTGTGGGTATACCATCATATGTATCCAAGATGTTACTGTTATTGAAGGTAATGTATTGCTCAGATACTCTGTTCAATACATGATGCCTGTTTCATGTAAATATCACACACACACACACACACACACACTGCATTGGAATGGTAAGCCAAAAAACACTTTCAAGTTTTATAGAGGCTTTTCCATGACTACTTTAAAATAAATTTTATACTGATATCTAATTGATAAATTGATATTTGGGTCCACATGATTATCATTAATGGCTTCCTAACTCTTGGGTCCAGACAAAATAATAATGCTACAAGGCCTTCACTAAATTTCCCTGTGGAACTTTAAGAAAATGTTTCTTTTGGATCATTAAAAATGATGGGCCTTGTTTAAAACTGAACTCATGTGGTTGTACTTAAGGAATTTCAAACTGAGGTCAGACATTAGCATGACTTGAAATCATTTAATTTGAAGTGCAGCTCTACTGTATTTGGTCTCAATTTTCCTATCTGTCTGAATCTCAGTCAAGGGACAGCTATGGCTCTTCATGGTCTTCTATATAATTTAACACATTCCTGAATCTTTCTGGTGCTGTCCAGAACCTACAAGACAGCTCTCTTGCCAAGTTCTGCACCTCAGCCAAGTATCATTACTGACTAAAAGTTGAAAATTGGACCCGTTAACATAATAGTCAATCTCTAAGAATAACACAAACCAGCGAAATTTAGTTAAAACGGAGATGCTCTGTGGTAGGACATGAAGCAAGATTTGGCTAAGCTAACTGGCCATTTTTGGGGTAATATAGTATCAACAATTCTAAATGGGAGGTTTGAATGTTGAAATCATTTAAATGAGCTATTAACAAATCCCAAGTGCTATAAAAATCATTGGTAGACATGAAACTTTGGTTTAAGGGTGTATGGGAATGAGTCATTCTTCCTTTGTGGTTCTTAAAATGCTACAGGCTCAATGGCAAGCTTCCACTTTTTGTTGAACCTTTCTGCATTTCATGTCTAATTAGAGTAATAAACCACAAGGTAAAGACTATATTCTATAAACTTTCTTTAAGTGGAAATCTGCCAACCTTTTCAGCAGCGTTAGTACCTTGTCGTATTTTAGTAAAATTATTCTTTTTAAATTGGAGGAAACAAAGGGCAAAAAATATTGTCATGATTTTTTTTCCTGAATTTGTAAAAATTTTTTTTAACTTCTAACCAATTGCAAATTGAAATAGAGAATCTGAAGAGAAAGAAGGTGGTGCACTTATCTAGTAGTATCATTATTGGTAATCACAGGATTTAGTAAGTAAATATTTGGCTAAAAAAAAAAAAACCTCAAAATGTAAGAATAGACATAGATCTATGTAATGGATAATATGTTCATCATTCTAAGTTAGATGAAGAGAGTATTTTTTCCTTGAACACTAATTATAATGTAATATATACCTGTGTTATCTGCTTAACATCGAATTTTCTTACTTGTTAGTAAGATAAATGAAAACATGGTCATGACCATTTTATCATTATATTTTCTAGAACTTAACTCCATGTTTATTTGTTGACTGTTGTAAGGACAGTATTGAATTTTTCAAACAGTTTAAATATAATTACATAGTAGTAAAATAAACAGTCTTTTTAAGATGATCTTATAAAATTGATTTATTATATGTATATTTATGTATATTATATGTATATTTATATATTTATATATTTATTATATATATAATATATATTATGTATATATATATTATATGTATATTTATGTATATTATATGTATATTTATATTATATGTATATTTATTATATACATAATCTTAACATGGTGTTGAAATGTATATTATTTTCAAGATTTTCCTTTTCTAAAGATTTTTTTTTTATTTATACTGAAAGGCAGAGTGACAGATAGAGGAATAGATAGAGATAAAGAGAGATCTTCCATTTGCTGGTTTATTCCTCCAAATGGCTGCAATGGATGCAATGGCTGTGGCTGTGCCAGGCCAAAGCCAGAAGCCTGGAACTCCATTCTGGTCTCCCATATGGATGCAAGGGAACCAAGTATGTGGGCCATCTTACTCTGCTTTCCCAGGTAGACTATCAGGGAGCTGGATCAGAAGAAGTGCTGCCAGGACTTGAACCAGCCCTCCAACCTGGGATGCACGCGTCACAGGCAGAGGCTTAACCTGCTATGCTAGGTTGGCCCCTCCATGAGGTTTTCATAGTGGACCTTTGCCCTTTTAAGGCTTCTAATGTGGAGGGAGGGAATGGTAATGACCCATGGGAAAAAAGAGACTTTTAGGGGGCTGGCATTGTGGCATAGCAGGTTAAGCCACCACCTAAAGGCCAGCATCCCAAAATGGCACTGGTTTGAGTGCTGGCTGCTCCATTTTCAATCCAGCTCCCCGCTGATGGCATGGGAAAAGCAGCAGAATACAGTCCAAGGGTTTGGGCCCCTGACATCTATGCGGGAAACCCAGATGAAGCTCTTGGCTCCTGGCTGGATGTTGTCGTCATCTGGGAAGTGAAAAAGCAAATGCCTCTCCCTCACTCTGTAACTCTTTCAAATGAATAAATATATCTTTAAAAATAAAGGAAGAAAGGAAAAGCAGCCTTTAAAGAAAGCCAGCATTTGGCCGGCGCTGCGGCTCACTAGGCTAATCCTCCGCCTGTGGTGCCGTTACCCCAGGTTCTAGTCCTGGTTGGGGCGCCGGTTCTGTCCCGGTTGCTCCTCTTCCAGTCCAGCTCTTTGCTGTGGCCCGGGAGTGCAGTGGAGGATGGCCCAAGTGCTTGGGCCCTGCATCCACATGGGAGACCAAGAGGAAGCACCTGGCTCATGGCTTTGGGGAGTGAACCAATGGAAGGAAGACCTTGCTCTCTGTCTCTCTCTCTCTCACTGTCTAACTCTGTCAAAAAAAGAAGAAAAAAAAAAAAAAAGCCAGCATTCACTAGATACATTTCATAAATTCCTTTGGAAAAGATTGTTTTTAATGCCCCTGTTTCAACATTTTCAGTATTCAGCACTCTGGAATCTACAAATATATTAATATCTGTTTCACTGGATACTATTTTGTGTTTCACTTTCTCTTTCCTTCCATCAACTTTGCTTGTACTGTCCACTACTGTTTATAGGAGCTTTTCTTAGCTCTTGATTCTTTCTCTTGAATTAGCCCCTTGGGTACCACAGGTAAGATAGGTACAAGATCACACCATTCCAGCTTAGTATAGACCCCAAGTGGCATCAAATTTATTTCAGGCACATTTTATACTTCATGTGGTGGTTTGAACTGAATGTTAATTTCCTTGAAACCCCTTAATAGACTTTCCCCATTTAGTCCAGTGAGAATGATTTCTGGATCTGTCCCTTTTCCCAGGACGGCATGCAAACCCACCTTAATTTTGAAAGACATTATTGTGTAATAAGTATAATTAACATAAAATGTTCACAAGTAGGCCAGATAAAGACAGAGAATTTTTCTTTTCCTGTGGTTTTTACACAATTATAAGAACAATATTGTTTTATGAGTTCAAATTCTTAAGAGCATAAAGACTGAAGATGAAATAGTAATTGCCAAGTAGTAAGTGATAGAATTAAAAGCATTTGAGAGTTTCTAAAGTGCCTCAATGTATAAAATGACGAACTATGGTATTAGTATAAAAAAGAAAATTGCTGAAATTATGCTATTTTAATTCTTCCATAGAAATAGCTACTGTAGTTGAATCAGTAATGTTGTTTTTTTCCTCTGTCTTTTGATGAATGTGACATTGTTTTTAGACAGAAGAACAAAGAGGTTCATCCAACAATAATGATCTGTGACATTGTCTCTGAAAGAGCAACAGTAAATCATGATCTTTATGGTAAATAAATAAATTAATAAAAATTCCATTGCATATTTTTCTGCAGCAGAGAAACCAGCAAAGAGAGGTTCATAAGAGTAGGGGAGACATACCTATAAGTAGGTTCTTCTTTCTCTCTTCCTCAACTACCTTTTGGACTGACTCTTGAAAGTCTAGCATTTTTTTTTTTCAGCTAAGGATTCTTTTTGAATACCAGAGTGAGCTTTAAATTTGATAAGAACATCTCACACACTTCGGGAATTTTGTCAATAGCAATCTCAATTTTTTTGTATTAAAGTTGTGGGGATTGGATTAAGATGGTGGAGTAGGGAGGGAGCTTATTGCTCTAGTCTAGGAGAAGATAGTTAAAAAAAAGTGGACAGAGTGTAGTCTCAGAGAAGAGTTAGGGAGAAAACGGAAGAGGAAACTCTACACAAACTAGAGGGACACAGGGGACCTACATGGAGGGTGTGGAAATGCAAAAATCAGGACCCCAGCAGCCTAGAGCTTTGGAAAGAGATGAGACCACACCAGCTTTGGAAAGAGGTGAGACCACTCTGGAAAACAGTATGGAGATAACTTAGAAATCTGAATGGAGACTTAAGATATGACTCAGCCATCCCACTCCTGGGAATTTACCCAAGGGAAATGAAATCAGCATGTGAAAGAGTTATCTGCACCCCTGTGTTTATTGCAGCTGGACTCACAATAGCTAAGGCAGGGAGTCAAAAAAACAAATGCCCATCAACTTAAGAGTGGATAAAGAAGTTATGGGATATGTACACTATGGAATACTACACAGCAGTAAAAAACAATCTGCTCATTTACAAAAAAATGGATGAATCTGGAAAAAATGATACTTAGTGAAATAAGCTAGTCCCAAAGAGGTAAATACCACATGCTTTCCCTGATCTGTGATAACTAATCGAGCACCTAAAAGGCAATCTGTAGAACTGAAATTGACACTTTGAGAAGCAATGACTTAAACAGCCCTTTTGTTGACAGTTGAGAGCAACAGTTTCTTTTTTTATACTAGTTGTTGAACTCTTTACTTAACATAGAGTTAAACATATGTGAAAACATCAGTTGAAAATAGATCTCAGTAAAAAATAAGAGTGGGAATAAGAGATGGAGGAGGGAGAGGGGTTGGGTATATAGGTGGCAGAGGGGGCACAGTAGGAAGAATCACCATGTTCCTAAAGTTGTAATTATAAAGTGCATGAAGTTTGTAATTGGAAAGCTGCAAAACAAACAAAAAAACAAAAACAAAGTTAATGTGAAGACTATATTTCAAAATAGTGCCCTATTTTTTGGCATTGTGTACTTCATACTGTAAGTAGTACAGCCTTTTCATAAAGTTGGATAAGGGAAATCCTAACAGTATCTACTATACACTTACTGTCATCCCAGTCATAATAGAAAAAAAATTCTCTGGAATTCTGGGATAATAAATTCTCTACTGTGTTCTCCTGTCTCTGAAGAACAAATCAGAAGAATTTTCAGAGATCTTAATTTCCTTCAATTTTAAATAGCATTGTCTCAAAATATTTTTTGGAAATTATGTAACCACCCATTTTGTAAGCTATTTATCTTCACTCTGTACCATCCCTTCATTCAAGGATCATGACTGCACCACAGTGTGATGCCGTCTTTTAACCTCATCACCTCTTCAAGGAAAGAATGCTCTGGACCAATGTCTGCAATGATCTAGAGTTCTTCACAGCTGTACCTGCTATTAAGACATGATATGTAACAATGAAGCAATTGACTCAAAATGTTTTCATTTACTTATCTCATAGATTTACCTGAAATGTCCAAAATTAATATGCTCTAATAAGCATCTATTAAGCACAGACTAATATGTCTAGTAATGTAGCAAGAGATTAAATAGGGGCTGGCTCTGTGGCACAGCAGGTTAAAGCCTGAGTCTGCAACGCTAGCATCCCAAATGGGTGCCGATTCAAGTTCTAGCTATTCCACTTGCAATCCAGCTCCTGTCTAATGCCCCTGGGAACGCAACAGAGGATGGCCCAAGTGTTTGGGTCCTTACACCCATGTTGGAGATCCAGAAGAAACTCCTAGCTTCAGCATGGCCCAGCCCCATCTTTGTGTCCATTTGGGGAGTGAACCAGAAGGAAGACCTCTCTCTGTCTCTATTTCCCTCTGTAACTCTGCCTTTGAAATAAATAAAAATAAATCTTAAAAAAATAAGAAGAGAAAAAACACAAAGATGACCAGATACACTCTGATTTAGGATCTAATATATGACTCATCATATATCATTTTAATTATCACAAATCTGTTGCTTTGAAACACGGAGATTGGTTTTCTTAATTTTTGTATTTACTTTTTAATATTTTCATAGGAAGCAAAATTCTATTAGTGCAGAAATACTTTCAGTTATATAATTTGTTCATGTATTTAAAAAAGAATTTTGCTACAAAAATAGTGTTTCATCAAACTTTGTTTTAAATTTTATCAAATTGTTAAAGATGATATACTGCATGGTTTTAATGACCTGTAACTATCTTAAAATTTACAATATATGAGTGAAATTGCCACTTTTTTTTTTTTTGATCATTACTTATAGTCCTTGTGTATATTCCTGCTGTACCATGGTCTTTTTACTTTTTATTTGTTAAACTCTTTATTTTAGTAGAACATTAAGCCCTTTACTGTAATGTAAATTAAAAATGTATATATGTCAAGGCCAGCACCTAAGGCCTCAACTACCTGCTGTCCGGCGCTGAGCGGAGGGGGCGGCACCGGGGCGCAGGCACCGCGGCCCGGCACGCAGTGGAAGAGCCGCGCGTACAGCCCGGGCATCCAGGGACTTCATGAGGAAATCATTGACTTTTACAACTTCATGTCCCCTTGTCCTGAAGAAGCAATCATGAGAAGGGAGGTGGTGAAACGGATCGAAACTGTGGTGAAGGATCTCTGGCCGACGGCTGAGGTGCAGATACTTGGCAGCTTCAGCACAGGTCTTTATCTTCCAACGAGTGACATAGATCTGGTGGTGTTTGGAAAGTGGGAGCGTCCTCCTTTGCAGCTGCTGGAGCAGGCCTTGCGGAAGCACAACGTGGCTGAGCCGTGTTCCATCAAAGTCCTTGACAAAGCCACGGTACCAATAATAAAACTCACGGATCAGGAGACCGAAGTCAAAGTGGACATCAGCTTTAACACGGAGACTGGCGTCCGGGCAGCAGAGTTCATCAAGAGCTACATGAAGAAATATTCGTTGCTGCCTTACTTGATTTTAGTATTGAAACAGTTCCTGCTGCAGAGGGACCTGAATGAAGTTTTTACAGGTGGGATCAGCTCCTACAGCCTCATCTTGATGGCCATTAGCTTCCTCCAGCTGCACCCGCGAATTGACGCCGGAGAGCTGACGAAAACCTGGGGATGCTACTTGTAGAATTTTTTGAACTCTACGGAAGAAATTTTAATTATTTGAAAACTGGTATTAGGATAAAAGGAGGTGCCTGTATCGCCAAAGAAGAGATCATGAAAGCCATGACCAGCGGGTACAGACCGTCGATGCTGTGCATTGAGGACCCCCTGCTGCCTGGAAACGACGTTGGCTGGAGCTCATACGGGCCACGCAGGTGAAGCAGGTGTTCGACTAGGCCTACATCGTGCTGAGTCACGCCGTGTCGCCGCTTGCGAGGTCCTACCCCAACCGAGATTCCGAAAGTACTTTAGGAAGGATCATCTAAGTCACTCAGGAAGTGATCGACTACCGCAGGTGGATCAAGGAGAAGTGGGGCAGCAGAGCCCACACATCGCCAGACCCTGACAACAGGATTAAGATAAAAGAGCGAATAACCCTGTGCAGTGGGGAGGCTGCCCAGAACCAAGAGCCGGGGTCGCCCTGCAGCCAGCGCCTGACCGTGTCCCTCTGCAGCCCCCAGCTCCTCTCCTCCGGTTCCTCCGTGTCCTCTGTGTCGTCGCTCTCGGGGAGTGACACTGATTCAGACACGCCACCCTGTACCACACGCAGTGTTTACCAATTCAGTCTACAAGCACCGGTCCCTCTGATGGCCAGCTTACCTGCTGCCCTGCCGATGCCCAGTGGCAAACCTCAGTCCACGCCTTCCAGAACACTGATCTTGACCACCAACAATCAGACCAGGTTCACCATCCCTCCGCCGACTCTTGGGGTGGCCGCTGTTCCTTGCAGGCAAGCTGGCATCGAAGGGACTGCCACGCTGAAGGGCGTCCACCACTCGTCTTCCCCGGCCATCCCCTCGGCATCCCCCACCCCGTTGTCCAGCCCGCATCTGTACCATAAGCACAATGGCATGAAGCTCTCCATGAAAGGCTCTCATAGCCACACGCAAGGCGGTGGCTACAGCTCTGTGGGCAGCAGAGGTGTGCGGCCCCCGGTGGGCAACCGGGGGCACCACCAGTATAACCGCACCGGCTGGAGGAGAAAAAAACACACGCACACGCGGGACAGCCTGCCCGTGAGCCTCAGCAGATAGTGGCTCCGCTGCACACCCCCAGCCCAGGCTGCCCAGCACCTCGGCACCACGCGGACTGAGACCAGTGCCCGGCCCGTGAGCTGGGCCGGCACCAGTCACTCTGCATGTCTGTCTGTGGCGGTCGCGTCGGTTCCCAAGAACAACGTGTGCTCATCTGTGAGGCCTTACAAAGTGCGGGCATCGGTGCTGCCGCCCCCGGGTTCTGGAGCAGGCAGGCTCCCGCTGGGGCAGCCAACCTGGCCCCGTGTGGTTTGGTGTCTTCATCTCACGTGGGTCGAAGCGCCGTGTCTTGTCCACCGGCAGGGTTAGGAGGTCACCGTCTTCACTGCCCTCGTGTTTGGTTTGAAGCTCCAGAACTGTTTTTCTGTGTACATATTGACAACTTATGATTTGTGCAATAACTCAGATATTTTTTAATTTAATTTCGTATTTTCACATAAGTTATATTTCAGGGAGGAGGGACTTTTTTTTTTTTTTTTTTTTTAAACAAGCTCAGATCCTTTCCCGAGTTGTATTTTCTAAGTTGGGTTCATCGTGTCGGCTGTTGTTGGATGGGCGTCGTCATGAGCACCGTGCCGAGGGGCTGGGGGGCTTTAGTTTTCCTTCTTTGCTTTTTGGTCAGAGGTGAGTGAAGGAGCTGACTGCCTGGTGGCTCCTGGGGGCTTCAGCCCCAGGCCCTGCCGCGGGCCCCAGCTGTGGCCCTGCCCTGACCGCGAGTTTTAACATTTAGATTTTGTTCTTTTAAACTTGACAGCAAATCCAGCATTTAAAGTGCCAGAAGCATAACTTTCTAAGGGGAGGAAAGGTGTCAGGGAATGAGATCTGAAAGCACGTGGCCTCGGACACGCTCGAGTGAATGTTGGGAACAGCCTGTGATGACGGGGGTGCTGAGCGTCAGCGCAGACAATGGTACCCAGTTTTAGGAAGTGGAGAAAGGAGTCATGTTGATTCCGTTGAGGATTCTGTGTAGCATATGCCTTCGTTTTGTTAAGAGCTAATCCATGAGAAGTGCTCCCTCCGGCTGCTCGGCGCGCTGCGGGAAGTGTCGCCACTGGCGCCCACGCCGCCGGACGCGTGCAGGTACACTATGCAAGTGTGTTCCGCCACAGCCACCACTCTCCTCGCTACCTTGTTGGGAACACGAGGAGCTCCGTCCTGCCTAACCCTGAGTTTCCACAACACCACAGTTGTCCTGGGAGTGGGTCGTGTTCTGTGGGCCGCCCGGCCCCGCTAAACACTACAGAGAGGCCGGCCTGTGATGTCCACGCGTGGAGACGTCGAGATGCGGGGCCAGCTGCTTGCCGTGTGCAGCGGGGGTCCCGCACTGCCGAGTGATGGACACCCAGCGAGGAAGCTTTAAGGTGTCTGCCCCGCCTTGGAAGCAGGCCTGGCCTTCCTGGCAGCTGCCGCCTGCCCTGCCGGTTTCCTGGTGGTGGCCAGCAGAGTAGCACACTGTGCCTGCAGTTCTTGGTGATCGAGAGTTATCCAAAATATTAAAAAAAATTAAATTGTGAACCTATTGATAAGGAATATTTATAAAAACTGACCCGTAGGCCTGTACTAATCTACACGTTAACAATATTGACTGTAACCCACATTAAGGAAACCACTGTGGGGACAGCAGCGAGTGTCCCCTGGGGTGCACATTTTTTTTTTCATTTATTAAACTTTTATTTAATGAATATAAATTTCCAAAGTACAGCTTATGGGTTACAATGGCTTTCCCCCTCCCATAACTTCCCTCCCACCTGCAACCCTCCCCTTTCCCATTCCCTCTCCCCTTCCATTCACATCATGATTCATTTTCAATTCTCTTTATATACAGAAGATCAGTTTAGTATAGATTAGGTAAAGATTTCAACAGTTTGCCCCCATATAGCAACACGAAATGAAAAAAATACAGTTGGAGTACTAGTTATAGCATTAAATAACAGTGTACAGCACATTAAAGACAGAGATCCTACATAATATTTTTAAAAAAAATTAATTAATTTTCTATGCCATTTCCAATTTAACACCAGTTTTTTTTTTTTCATTTCCAATTCTCTTTATATACAGACAATCGATTCAGTATATAATTAGTAAAGATTTCATCAGTTTGCACCCACACAGAGACACAAAGTGTAAAAATACTGTTTCAGTACTAGTTATAGCATCACTGCACATTAGACAACACATTAAGGACATATCCCACATGGGATGTAAGTACACAGTGACTCCTGTTGCTGACTTAACAATTTGACACTCCTGTTCATGGCGTCAGTAATCTCCCTAGGCTCTAGTCATGAGTTCCCAGGGCTATGGAAGCCTTTAGAGTTCGCTGACTTTGGTCTTATTCAGATAGGATCATAGTCAAAGTGGAAGTTCTCTCCTCCCTTCAGAGAAAGGTACCTCCTTCTTTGATGGCCCCGTTCTTTCCACTGGGATCTCACTCACAGAGATCTTTCATTTAGGTCTTCTTCTTTTTTTCTTTTCCATGGTATCTTGGCTTTCCATGCCTACAATACTCTCATTTTAAAGCTCTGTTCATAGACACCGGTTCCATGTTCGTGTCCATCATGGTGAACCAGATGAATTGGCCTGGCTGCCACTGTGGTCATGCTACAGGTTTAACAAACAGATATTATGTTTCGATTTTTTTTGTGTGTGGACAATGTGGAAGCTAAAATAGACATATTTTTATGTAAAGTTTTTCTATTCTTTGATTTTTAATAAACTTTGGAAACCAAAATAACAAAAAAAGTTATCTCAAAAATTTTAAAAAGTGCCCAAGAAATTACATTTATAAACTTATATAGCAGGACAAAGGAAAAGATGAGGAAGACTTCTCAAGAATTATGATTATTTGTTCCAATAAACTGACTCATTAACATCATCAATTATGGTTAATAGATGACACATGAACAAAAAATTTACATTTTATATCATAAGCTGCCTCCCCCTTTCATAGTTAATATACCTTAAGTAGCAATTGTGTACCGTGTTTAAAGTATGTGTTTAAAAAATTTGGTGAGCATTAGATATCAAAGAATTATTCTATTTATCATACTGTTGTTCAAATTGAAGACATATATTTTTGAATACTTGTAACCGGTTGTCTGTACAAAAGGTGCATGTAAATGTTCTGAAGTTGCCATGTTGTCTTTCAGGACATATTTGCTTCTGTGAACCTGAAACCGTATTGCTATACCACACTCTGGTCCTTGTCTTTATATGTAACACCTTAATTGTTAGCAAGACTAAATGAAGATGCTGGCTTGCAACAATTGCCTTGGGAGATAAAAACACAAATGATAAAACACAGTAGATTTAGCTGTAACTAGGAAATTTGGCAAATCTATATGCTGCAATGATCAGTTTCAGAACAATGTAAATCTATGGTATTATCTTTATATTCTGGTCTTCAGGGGGTTATAAAGTAGATTAGACACATTTTGTGAACTTGAAGCAAGTTGAAGTAAATTTAGATCATCACAAATAGTAATATCTAGAAATCTTTATGATGCAAATAATCATTAAGTAAAGTGACAAAGTATATTTAGAGAGGCCACTCACAAGTGAATTCCTTCTCTGGGGATGAAATAACTTGACAAATAATTTTTTATTGCATTAATGAAACATTTTAATCAAATCTGGTAAATACCTAATACTGCAGGATGTAGAAGCATTAATCTCATAGTCTTCTGAATCTAAATTGAGAAGTCTGTCCCTGAATCTGAAGACATATCATTTCCTTTTTCTCTCCTGTTACAGTGAAGGATTCCTCCTCCTGCCCAGTGATTATTTCTCCATATGCTAACTCCAGTCCTGATCTCCTCTGGACCCTTATTCTGTTAATTATCATGTCAAAAACATTGAGGCAACTTCTAATATATCTGCACAACACAGTATCTCTCTCCAGTTTTGTGCCAATTTCTGCCTGTTCTTTAACAGCTAAATAACTTCTGCAAAAAATGAGATCTTGTCACTACTTCAATACCATATAATTTCTCAAAGAGCTCCAACCCAACCTGTACTTCAAGCCACTTTACAAGAACTTCTGCAGTTAGTATATTAATATTTATTACACATGACCTCTTAATAGCATTTGCTACTGTTGAATTGCTGAAAAGAATATGCTATATTGCTAGTACTTCATAAAATGCTATTTTCACCTTTTTTGATAACATAAATTCTTAATTTTTCTTCCCATACTCAACCATTCTCTCTCTATTTCCTTTCCTTGTTCATGTTCTTCTGCAGCCCTGCTCTCTAACCCCTGCATAAAAAGAACCTTCAAAAAGTTTATGGAAAAAACACATTTTGAAAAAAAAAACTACATAGATTTCAAAAAGTTTTGCACCAAAAGAAATTTATTCATTCGTTCAATTTTCCATGAAGTTTTGGAAGTAATCTTATACTATCTCTTTGGAAATTACATTCCTTCCAACAATTTAAATTAATCTTCAAAATTATACGCACATTTATATGCCCAGTGCTGAACTAATCTGTCAAGATATTTAGAAAATGTATACTATTTTTCATGCATTGTTAGGCACTACTAATTTAATGACAAAAAAATACTTCATGGGTCTAATGGGAAATGATAAAATCAATCAACCAGTGAAACAATAAATCAGAAACAATTGAGAATATTATCAAATGTTTAATTATGATTTTTCAATGACATAGAGAAGAACAGGATGTCATCACTCAACCCTCATATTCATTTAACTTCTATCTGCAGGTTCTTTGTTCTAAATACAGCCTATTTATGTATATATAATATATATATAACATAGCTACTCTATACACGTGGGGATCTTCATTTCTTCTCTTGATTGTTGTATAACAGCTTCTTAACCATTCTTTCCACCTCCAGTTTTGCACCTCTGCATGTACTTCTATAGGCAGCCAGAAAAATTATAAAAATGATCATGCTATTCCTCTTTTTTCAAACTCTTAATAACAACAATTATAATAATAACAATAATAACTTCTATGTGTCCAACACTTTTCAAAGATTCTTCATTGATCTTCATAATAATGTGATGGTTTAAGTATTATCTCCATCCTATAAATAAGGGACCTGAGACATATAAGAAATATATTATTGTGCCTAATGTCAAATTGTAGATTTAGAATTTGAACCACAGAAGGACTAAAGGAAAGTTTCTCATAGATTACTCTTCTAGTTTAAAATCCTTCAAAAAACTGTTCTTGTTATGAGAATAAAATATATATTTCTACCTTATCATATATTCATTGGAGGATCCTGGTTATACTTATACTCCAGCTTTATATTTTAAACCTGTCTTGATTAAATGCTGTAATTCACAGTTAATTTATTTCACATTGGAGAATACCATACCTTTTCTCATCTACAGAGTTCTATTTTCCTTTGTGAGAAGAACCCTCTCTCACCAAACCACTCGCTTCTGTTCCCTGTTGGAACATTCTTTCCTAGTGTTTCTATGACTCACTCTAAGTCATCCTTACAGGACCTGCAATCTGAGACAGTTTCCAAACCCACACTGAGATTGCTGCTTCCTTTATTTTCCCCATTCCTAGCACTTCCTCTTTGTCTTGTCATTATCTATTTAGATGCCTGAATGTGCATCTAGGCCAGTTTTCTGAAATCTAGCAGCCTGTTCTTCATTTCCCAAAGCCTTGAAACATTGTAACCACCCTGAAAACACTAGCTATGGCTTGTTGCCCCTTAGATATTCCATTTATCCATAACAAAATTGTGCTTGTGCCAATCTGCATCTAGAACAGGATTTTATTTTTATTTTAGGTTATGGGATGTAAGAAAACCTTAATTTATCATGTACATATGAAATTCTTATCAGTCCTCCAAATTTTACGTGATGATGTCCTTTTGTTTTTGTTTTTGATTAACATATCTGCATACATTCTCAAAGGGCATGCAATTCTTAAGTTACTTTACAGAGTATTTTAAAGAGGAGATACATATCTTATTCTTCATTAGATATTTATATGCACTCCAAATAGAACTCAAGAATCTTCTTATCCAAGGAGAATGAGTTCACATTTGTTCTCTTTGTTTTCTTTGTTCTCTTCTATCAGGAGAGAAGGGTGTCAGGCAGACAGAATGTATGAGGGAACTTCAAAAAATAAATAGAAAATGAAATAAAGAAAAAGTTTATTTTGGTTCAAAGATTTTTTTTAATTCATACATGATTTTTTCATAATGCAGATCTTTCCATGGACTCTTTTGAAGACCCCTCACATATAACAGGCTACTTAT
This sequence comes from Lepus europaeus, assembly GCF_033115175.1. Lineage (NCBI taxonomy): Eukaryota > Metazoa > Chordata > Mammalia > Lagomorpha > Leporidae > Lepus > Lepus europaeus. Next base: position 87,926,874 of record NC_084838.1, on the reverse strand, counting down.
TGACTCTTATGGCATCATTTCTGAAAGGGAGAGCAAATTGGAGTATAGGAAACTGATACAGTTATTACTATAAATAATGATAATACATCTCGAATCAGAAGATTTTATGCAAAATATTTGCACTCAGGATAATCTAAACAAATGTAGATACTAAAAACTTACCAGTATTCAGCTTCTTGTTCATGGTTGTGTTCATATGGATACAATGAACGATGGTAAATGATTTTTGTCTTTTTATGTATCATTCTCCACCTATGTGGCATAGAGTAACACTTTTGCCAAAGGAGCTAATTGATTGGACTGCTCTATGTCTTCCAGCTATCCCAGGCTCTGCCTGATGACTCTAAGAGCTGAGGAGATGAAATTTCAGTCACTTGTGGTCTAACTGCAGCACCCACGTGGGCTTTACAAAATCATTTATGAGTAATATTTATTTTTCTTTGTTTTGCAGAAATTTTGTAGCCTGAGATTATGTTGTTAATGGGGACAGATTCTTAAATGAAGAGACCCAACCAGATCAGGTGCCTATCCACAGACAGAATTGTGTGTTGCCTTTGGCTCAGCCTACCACTGTTTACCATCTTCCGCCATGCTGTTGTGCTTATGGGAACTCTCTCAGGACATATTGTGCATCTGGGGGTTCTATCCCCCTGTAGTTTCTTCCTTCTGCTATTTCTGCTATTGTATTATTCCAGAAAAATCACCCTTCTTTGGGTAATTGTCTTATTTCTGACCACAGTCCCACAATGATTTTTTAAGTTTCAATGTAGCAGATCATCTAACTTTTGTAGATATTTAGGACAAATTGTCAGTCTAAGTATAAATATTAATGCATATATATTTATAATTGTACTTGCTACTTTTCCTAAAATTAAATAGAAACTGCAATTGTCTTATGCCTGGATAGGAAAGTTCTTGAAGTGTTTTTAGAAATTTCAAATTTGTTACAATTTATTTATTTATATATTTATTTATTTGACAGGTAGAGTTATAGACAGTGAGAGAGAAACAGAGAGAAAGGTCTTCCTTCCACTGGTTCACTCCCCAAAGGCTGCTAAGGCCAGCTCTGTGCCGATCCGAAGCCAGGAGCCAGTGCTTCCTCCAGGTCTCCCACATGGGTGCAGGGGTCCGAGGACTTGGGCCATCCTCCACTGCTTTCCCAGGCCATAGCAGAGAGTTGTATCAGAAGAGGAGCTGCCGGGTCTTGAACCGGCACCTATATGGGATGCCGGCACTTCAGGCCAGGGCATTAACCCACTGCACCACAGCACCAGCCCCTGTATCTCTTCTTATAATACTCATGTTCTTTTTTTAAAAAATATTTATTTATTTATTTATTTGAGCTGTATAGTTATACACAGAGAGAGGGAGAGGCAGAGAGAAATGTGTTCTATCTGCTGGTTCACTATCCAAACGGTTTCAACAGCAGGAACTGAGTTGATCCAAAGCCAGGAGCTGGGAACTTCTTCCAGGTCTCCTACGCAGGTGCAGGAGCCAAAGTCTTGGGCTATCTTCCACTGTTTTCCCAGGGCATAGCAGAGAGTGAGATCAAAAGAATAGCAGCCAGGACTAGAAATAGCGCCCATAAGGAATGCCGGCACCACAGACAGAGGCTTAGCCTGCTACACCACAGCACTGGCCCCAGTACTTATGTTCTTATCAAAAGAATACATGGCACAACATTTGTGCATTTATAGAATGTATCTGGGATTTTAGAAAACAACTGTTTCACCTTAAATATGAGTCTTCCCTTTAAGAGAGATATTCACTTAATTTTAAGCTCCCATAGGAAAAAAACAATCACTGAGAATAAACATGAAAAAAATTTGCAAATAAAATAGAGATAAATTTAATTAATAACTTTATCTATAAAGAACTCAAATAGGAAATAAGAAGAAATTACATAAATGGATTACATTATGTTTTTTTCCCCTAATTCAGAAAACTACAAAAGTATCCAATAATAGAAACTGAAGCACTGGGAGGTAAATGAAGTGAAAGATTTAAAAAGTAGGAAGAACAAACAAGAGAGAAGGTAGGATGTCACATTTAATGAAAATTAAAAACAAACACCTATAAAATATTTTTAAATAACAAAGAAAAAAATGAAAAGTAAAACCCTGTAATAGTCTTTGTGCATTTCAGGCTCCTCTGGTATTTTTTTTTTTTTTTTTTTGGACAGGTAGTGTTACAGACAGTGAGAGAGGAAGAGAGAGACAGAGAGAAAGGTCTTCCTTCCATTGGTTCACCCCCCAAAATGGCTGCTATGGCCGGCGCGCTGCGCCAACCTGAAGCCAGGAGCTATGTGCTTCTACCTGGTTCTCCCATGTGCGTGCAGGGCCCAAGCACTTGGGCCATCCTCCACTGCCTTCCCGGGCCACAGCAAAGAGCTGGACTGGAAGAGGAGCAACCGGGACTAGAACCGGTGCCCATGTGGGATGCCAGCACCGTAGGCGGAGGATTAACCAAGTGAGCCACGGCACTGGCCCCCTGATATTTTTAATCTCCATTATCATTATTTTTTTCTGAGGATATCTAATACACTCATTAATTCTGCCTTCAGTCAATTATTTTTCCTTTGTCAAGGGTGCTTTTAACTGTTTTGAGAATGGTTCATCTTTAGAATTAGAAGTTTACATTCAATAGCCAAATATTTTGGTAGAAGAGTTAAATAGAAGATGAGCAATTTATAAACATCCTATTCAAGTGGAAAATAGGACAGAAGTGCAAATACGGAGTTATTTGAAAAAACGGAGTCATGATCACTAAAGATGATAGATTCATTCAGTCCACTCATCTTTCCCAAACACAAAGTAAGCTTCCTGAAGCTAATATCAGCCATACCCTCTTCTGATAAGGCTCATTCATTTATGACCTGTTTGTCCTCTAATTCATGCTTCCCTTCCTGTGCCCCAGCAGGTTTCCAAATAAACTTTCAAAATCCTGTTCTTAACATTCAGCGCATCCCCTTTTCTGATTGCTCTGCCCTCCTGTCCAATTCAAATCAAATCCATATTTATTCCTTTCCTGTACAGCTGTCATTGGTACCTCTGGTCCACCGTGGTCTCTTCTTCCCCAAACAATTATTAACTGTTCCTCATTAGGAATTATAAAGCAGCCAGAGCTTTGCCTTGAAATTTCTTGCTTAACTTTAAATGGTTATGAATTCTTCATGTATCTTTCTCTAGAGCCCCTTTAAGATTAAGAAAAAGGTTAAGAAAAAGAACTTGGGGGCGGTGTTGTGTCACATGTATTTGCAAATGTATGTATTTCTTTCTTGACTTTGTATATTTATTTTTATATTTTAAAATCCTTAGCTTTCTGCCTTATACATAGGATTAGATTAATAGGTGTGTTTGAATGAACGCTCACCATAAAATAATTCCAACTTGCTTTTTTCTTACAGATTATCCTCCCCAATTCTAATAAGATATTTAAACTTTCATAAAATTTAGATGAAACATAAGGCAGAATCTTTTAATTTCCTACAATTAAGCTGATAATGATAGATTTTAAAAGTAGTGAGGGTGTATTCTGATTTTAAAATACTCCAATGGGGCTGGCGCTGTGGCGCAGTGAGTTAAAGCCCTGGCCTGAAGCGCCGGCATCTCATATGGGTGTCGGTTCTAGTCTCAGCTGCTCTTCTTCTGATCCAGCTTTCTGCTATGGCCTGGGAAAGCAGTGGAAGATGGGAAAGCAGTGGAAGATGGCCCAAGTTCTTGGGTCCCTGCACCCATGTGGGAGACCTGGAAGAAGCTCCTGGCTTCTGGCTTTGGATCGGTGCAGCTCCAGCCATTGCAGCCATCTGGGGAGTGAACCAGCAGATGGAAGATCTCTCTCTCTCTCTCTGTTTCTACCTCTCTCTGTAACTCTGTCTTTCAAATAAAGTAAATAAATCTTTTTAAAAAGTACTCCATTAATACTTTTAAAATTATGATATAATTCAAGTGCAATTTTAGATTCTTTTAAAATAAATTGTAGGGGGCTGGCGTGGTGGCTCACTAGGTTAATCCCCGCCTGTGGCGTCAGCATCCCGGTTCTAGTCCCGGCTGCTCCTCTTCCAGTCCAGCTCTCTGCTGTGGCCCGGGAGGGCAGTGGAGGATGGCCCAAGTTCTTGGGCCCCTGCACCCATGTGGGAGACCTGGAAGAAGCTCCTGGCTCCTGGCTTCAGATCGGTGCAGCTCCAGCCATTGCAGCCAATTGGGGAGTGAACCTCAGATGGAAGACCTCTCTCTTTCTCTCTGCCTCTCCTCTCTCTGTGAAACTCTGACTTTCAAATACATAAATAAATCTTTTAAAAATAAGAAGAGATACAAAGTACATTGTCTTACTGTTCTCTGACTTTCAAATACACACATAAATAAATCTTTAAAAAATAAGAAGAGATACAAAGTACATTGTCTTACTGTTCTTGGAAATACATGTTTTTGACTAATCTATTCTGCTCACACTTTAAGTTTATAGTTCCATGATCCTCTGCTCAGAGCAAGGCCTGTTTCACACAAGTGTCCCCTTTGTCATAAATTAATGCTAAACTTGCATAACTCCTTGGGGATGTAGTTTTAGCAGAAAGGAAATTGGCCTTGCTTATTGCCTTTCTTTTGCTACCCTGAGTGTATTTTCACGCTTGTGAAAATAAGATACCGGCAGCTACTGGGATTAAAAGATGGAGGATATTGGGCCCATTTCCTCCTCTAACTCTGCTAAGCCAATTTCACTCTTATAAGTAACCTTCCTGCTCTTGCAGACTTGAGCCTCTCCTGTGCAGAAAATTAGAACAACATCTGAGGAGGTCTAGGACAAGGATAGCTGTCCACCAGGGACCAAGCTAAGATTGGTAAACCAATTTTCACTTGTGAACAATGCCAGAATTCAACCCATATGTCTCCCATGGTGAAGCACTGTAGTGTGTCATTAACCCACTGTGCCACTTAGCAGCTTCCCTCTGCTTGCTGTCTTGTGAATTAACATCTCGGCTGCCACCACACCAGACCCAGGGTTTATTTCTGCTAGGACTGCTGCTGAATGAATAGCAGCTCTCTGTAACGAGGGATCAGGGCACAGCTCTTTCAGATTTTTAAATGAAAGCAATAGCAATTTGCCATTCAGTTCTATCTTATCATCGTTAGGATGGGAAATCACAATTTGAAGTCTCATCGCAATACGCTGTCAACCTGATATCTTGTACTTTTAATATGTGGTTAATAATTAATGGCTTTAGCTCTGTAGGTGGGTTCTGAATGTGGCTCCAAGAAAGAAATCCCTCTGAGCAGTAGTACTCTGTGAGACTTCAACATCTTAGGACATTCCCCCTCAATCAGCCTCCTCACTTCTTATTTAAATGATCTGCCATATAATGAATCTGGATCAAAAGCTCCAAGCTTAAAATATACAACAAAAAGCCGCTTCTGGGGGAAGAGTTTGGATCCAAATCAAAACGTTTCTGTGCTCTGGCCATTATCACATGCAGTTAACTGCTGGGAAATACTGATGTTCAAAAGATATGGGGGAAAAAGGCACCTGCTTTCTCACGCTGGTTTATGCTTGCTGTCTTGATAAAAATGCAAGGCAGCATATGCAGAAATTGTGCAGAAAAACCATTCACATGGTAATTCCTTTGTATTTGAATAATTTCTTTTCAGGTGCTGGATTGAATGCCAGACTCTGGGAGGATTTGAGTATCTCCCTGCCCTAAGTTCTTCTGTGACCATATTTTAGTGTCTGGCTCACTTTTCTGATCAAAGAAGACCACTTTTGTTGGATCCTCTGGGAGAAGATGCTGCCTCTGGTTTTTCTGGACCACAAGCAATGATGTGGAAAGCTTTCTTACATTTTGCCCAGTGAATATGACCAACGAGAGAGCCAGGAAAGAAACTGTTTTATTCTTTCAGCCAAGATCTAAGTGCTGTTTGACAAGTAGAATCATATTTGAGCAGACTCACGAAAATATCCCACAAACCAAGCTTATGACAAAGTTGAATGGCAGTCCCCTTTTTAACCCTCACTTATTTTCTATATTTTCACAATGTTAGGTGAACTGCCTGCTTGTGCTCATAGTCTATACCTTCCTATGTTTAAATTCAGGAAATAGGAACATGATTCTTTTTATAGCAGATAAGCATAAAATATTTCTAGAGTTATTCCTTTTTAAAAATATTTATTTATTTATTTGAAAGGCAGAGTTAAAGAGAGAGAGGAAGTGACACACAGAGAGCTCTTCCATCTTCTGATTCACTCTCCTGATGGCCGCATCAGCCAAAGCTAGACCAGGCTGAATCCAGCAGCCAGGATGTTCGTTTGAGTCTCCCACATGGGTGCGTGGACCTGAGGACTTGGGCCATCTTCTGTTGCTTTCCCATGCCATTAGCAGGGGATTGGTTCAGAAGTAGAGCAGCCAGAACATGAACTGGTGCCCAAATAGGACACCGGTGTTGCAAGCAGAGGCTTAACACACTTAGCCACAAAGCCATTCCCCAGAGTTATTTTTGAAGTACACAAAATTCTTTAGAAAATTTGAAGCATAACCAAAACAAGAAAAAGTTGCTCTTGCTAAAACTTCAGTAGTATACTGAATAAGCATGGTGAAAATGGACATCCTTGTACTGTTCCAGATCTGAGGGGAAATATTTTTAGTTTTTCCCCATTCAGTATGATATTGACTGCTGGTTTGTCATATAGCCTTTATTATTATTATTATTATTTATTTTTTGCCAGGCAGAGTTAGACAGTGAGAGAGAGAGACAGAGAGAGTTATAGACAGTGAGAAAGGTCTTCCTTCCATTGGTTCATTCCCCTAATGGCCGCTACGGCCGGTGCTGCGCTGATCTGAAGCCAGGAGCCGGATACTTCCTCCCGGTCTCCCACGCGGGTGCAGGCGCCCAAGCACTTGGGCCATCCTCACTGTCCTTCCGGGCCACAGCAGAGAGCTGGACTGGAAGAGGAGCAACCGGGACTAGTACCTAGCACCCCAACGGGGACTAGAACCCTGGGTGCTGGCGCCACAGGCGGAGGATAAGCCAAGTGAGTCATGGCGCTGGCCTGTGATATAGCCTTTACAATTTCCTTCTAAACCTAATTTGTGGAGGGTTTTTATCATGAAGGGGTGTTGAATCTTACTGAGTAGTTTATTTGCACCTATAGAGATGACCATAAGTTTTGTTTTCTTCACTCTATTGATGTGATTTATGACATTTATTAATTTGAGAATGCTGAACACCTTTGTATTTCTGGATAAATCGTGCTTGATCATGATTGTGATCTTTTTGATGTGGTTTTCAATTCATCTTCTAGTATTTTGTTGAGAATCTTTGCATCTATGTCCATTAAAAATATAGGTCTGTAGTTTTCTTTTTGTATAGTGTCCCTGGTTTGGGTATCAAAGTAATGCTGGTCTCGTTTAAAGAATTCTGATGAATTCCATTCTGTTTGATATTTTGGAATAGTTTGAAGAGTACTGGAGTTACTTCTTTTAATATAGAATTCAGTAGTAAAGCCATCCTGGACTTTTCCTTGATGGAAGACTTTTGATTACTGCTTCAATTTCACTGCTTGTTATGGTTCTGTGTAGATTATCTATATTATTGATTTAATCTTCATAGGTTAAATGAATCCAGCAGTTTATCCATGTCTTTGAGGTATTCGAGTTTATTAACATGTAGTTCTTGATGGTAGTTTCTTGAAGTTTTAGCAGGAGCAATTAGGAAGAATAAAAAATGGCATCAAAATTGACAAAGAGGAAGTTAAATTATCCATATTCGCAGATGACATGATGTTGCACAAGGAAAAACCTAAAAACTCTACCAAAAAGCTGTCAAAATTGATAAATCAATCAGTTAAATTTCAGGTTACAAAAAACAATAGCCAATAGCTTTTTTGTATGCTAATGATGAACTCAGCAAAAGAGATGGATATTCCATTCACAATAGCCAAAAAAAAAAAGTCAAATATTCAAGAATAAATTTAATCAAAGAAGTGGGAAGGTCTGTACAGTTAAAATTATCAAATATTGATGAAAGAAATCATCAAGGACACAAAAAATGGAAAGATATTCCTCGTTCATGAATTGGAAAAATCAATATCATCAAAATGTCTATACTACCTAGAACAAATATGCAGATTCAATGCAATTCCTATCAAAATACTAATGGTATTCTTTTCACAGACTCTTGATCAGTTCTTGTAAGGACATAGTTCTAAACCACTCTGTACTCATAGACTTAGTTCACCACTAATTGTAATATTCAAAAAGTGAAAAGTAGGAAATCACAATTTCACAAGATTATAGACAAGGGCTACAAACAAGTCAGATCCCAAATTGACCATTTCATTTCTATTCATTTTTTTTCCTATTCTATGTTGGCCCCTGTCTGTTTCTTCACTTGTTTATCCTAACTACTTATAAAACTGCCCTGTGAATAGTAGGTAATATATAATTATGTGGAAAAATAAATACAAAAATTCAATAAAAAATCAATCATTGTACCATTTTCATGTAGTCATCTTTATAGCATCTATCCATATAAAACAGATATATCAAAAATTATCAAAATTGAGCCCTGGCAGCTCTGCCAAGAGTTGGATCACTGGAAATGGACCTGCCCTGGAGTCGAAGGATGCCCAGGTCAGAGCCACAGATCTTATTGGCTCTAAGCTGAAAAGCCCTTCACTCAGCCCAACTTCCAAAGTGACCACTGCAGCTGAGGGGATGGTCAAGTGGGGTCAGCAACATTGCAGGCAGAACTGTAAATTTCTTGTTAGAGATGCCACCTGCCTTTACATGGCCAGCTCTCCTCCCAGGCCAGCCAAGTAATGAAAGTCAACAGAGTGCCTTCCCCTAGGAGGTTCACACCTCCCTTAGGATATACCCCATGTGAAGAGATAGATAGGTCTGGGCCTCTGAATTTACAAAGCCTAAAGCCCACCAGATTATTATCAAGCCCCTTCTATCAGGTTCTATTTGCCTCTCAATCAGAAAACTTAATTGTAGCTTAGACAGCACCTTTCTTAGCTCCTCTAATAATGACTCTGTCCTTTGTTCTAGGCCCTGTCTAGTGCACTTGGGCCTCATTCCTTTGTAATCATAACCTCTACTCTACCACCAATGGCTCTACTCCCAACATGTGTGTACTGATGGTCCTCTTCCCCACTTAATGCTGTATAATTGTTCAAACCTGGTAAATGCCACTCTTAGGATCATTGGTTACTATCCTCACTCTGTCTTTTATGACCTTGTCTAAATATGATCAGAGTCGGCAAACTTGGAAGGCTTCCATAGCCTTGGCAATTCATGACGACAGCCTAGGATGGTTACTGGCGCCATAAACTAGAGTGTCAATTTGTTGGGTCAACAACAGGAGCCACTGTGCACTTGCTCCTCATGTGGGATCTCTGTCCTTAATGTGCTGTACATTGTGATTTAATGCTATAACTAGTACTCAAACAGTATGTTTCACTTTGTGTTTCTATGTGGGTGCAAACTGTTGAAATCTTTATACTAAATTGATCTTCTGTATATAAAGAGAATTGAAAATGAATCTTGATGCAAATGGAAGGGAAGAGGGAGCGGGAGAGGGGAGGGTTGCGGGTGGGAGGGAAGTTATGGGGGGGGGGAAGCCATTGTAATCCATAAGCTGTACACTGGAAATTTATATTCATTAAATAAAAGTTAAAAATAATAATAAAAAAAAATTGCTGGTGCCGTGGCTCAACAGGCAATCGTCCGCCTTGTGGAGCCGGCACACCGGGTTCTAGTCCCGGTTGGGGCACCGGATTCTGTCCCAGTTGCCCATCTTCCAGGTCAGCTCTCTGCTGTGGCCAGGGAGTGCAGTGGAGGATGGCCCAAGTGCTTGGGCCCTGCACCCCATGGGAGACCGGGAGAAGCACCTGGCTCCTGCCTTGGGATCAGCTTGGTGTGCCGGCTGCAGCGCGCCAGCTGCGGCGGCCATTGGAAGGTGAACCAACGGCAAAAGGAAGACCTTTCTCTCTGTCTCCCTCTCTCACAGTGTCCACTCTGCCTGTCAAAAAAAAATTTTAAAAAAAATTATCAAAATTTAATTGAACAACTTGCTGTACATTTTCCCAGAAAAATGAAGGTTTTTTTTTTTTTTTTTTTTTTTTTTTTTTTTTTTTTTTTTAGATTATTTGTTTGGGAGGCAGAGTTACAAAGACAGGCAAAGACAGAGGCATAGGTCTACTACCTGCTGTTTCACTTCCCAAATGTCCACAATGGCCAGAGCTGGGCCTATCTGAAGACATGAGCTAGGAGTTTCTTCCAGGTCTCCCATGTGGATGTAGGGGACCAAGTACTTTGGCTTTCTTCCACTACTTTCCAGGCCATTAGCAGGGAGCTGGATTGAAAGTAGAGCGGCAGGGACTCAAGCTGGTAGCCATATGTGATGCCTGCACAGCAGGCAGAGGCTTAACCTACCAAGCCACAGCACCAGCCCCTAAAAATGATCTTGTTAAGGTAAGAAATTAGTGATGACTACAATTTCTCAGTATTTTCTCTGTACATAGTGGTTGCAAGCCAGAAAAAGTATTTATGGCATTTATTTGAGGATCAATAATATGTAGAAGATATCTTTATGATGACCTTCAAAATAGGAGAAAGAATAAATTAGAGAAGCGCTGACAAAATGAAGTTTTTTTTTTTTAGATTTATTTTTTATTTGAGAGACAGAGTTACAGTAAAGGAGAGGGAGAGACAGAGAGAGGTCTTTCATCCTCTGGTTCACTCCCCAAATAGCCACAATGGCTGGAGTTGGCCTAAATCAAAACCAGGAGCCAGGAGCTTCTTCTGGATGGGTACCAGGGCCCAACCACTTGGACCATATTCCACTATTTTCCAGGCCATGAGAAAGGAGCTGAATCCAAGTGGGACAGCCAGGACTCAAAGTGGCATCCCTATGGGATACCAGCACCACAAGTGGAGGCTTAATCTACTATACCACAGTCTAGCCCCCAAAATGAGTCTTTGAAGTCATTTTATCCATCATCTCCATAATTTTTCTTGAGAAAACTCAGATTGTCCATGCTATTCAATAACTGGAAGATTAGAAGTTCTACACTTTTCTTATAAGATTATGCCTTTATTATAAGAAGTTATGAAGTTTTAAAGCTATCCTCAAATGTTTTTTTTATTATTATTATTATTATGGAACATTCCCTTTACACCACAGTTGCTTCATGCAAACAACTCACAAGATCATGCTAGTGAATATTTTGTCAACTCTACAAAGAATAATGTTAAATTAATGTGGGAGTCGTCTGATCTTTTAAACAATGAATACAGTTATTTCAAGCTACTATCTCCCCATAACTGAGATGGGAGCTAGTAATAGCATTTTAGTAATTTTAGAAAAAAGTTTTATTTCCTTAGTGGAACATATTTTTCTCTTACTCTACTGGTAAGATATGGGATTATAATACAACATATGCTATCTCTTTGGGATACTGGCTGGCCTAGCTCTAAATAGTACAACCACATTTAACCACAGATAATTTGATATTATGCACTGTAAATGACTTGTTGGATATCAAGCTAGTTAGCAAGTATGTGGTTAGTCTAGTGGAATCATAACAAAGATAATGCTTGGTAACCGCTTTTGCATTGTGGTGTGGGGATGGTTGTTCTGGTTTGAGTCTCCACTCTTAATCTCTTGGAGGAAAACATGCTCACATCCTGTGATTACATTTCCAGCTTTACACAGGGTTGTGGCTTACATTTGATATTTCAATCTCTTCTGGAGCACTGTTGTTTATCTTTCTCAAGATTTGCCTTGAGAGCCTTGCGTTTTACTTCCAATTAGATAGGTTTCCTAAACTGCAGTCTGAAGGGAAAGAAAAGAATTCTAAAAACATTAGCCATAATAAATAGGTTTTATAAAAGTTTTAAATCCCACTACAGTTAATCAGTTTGAACAAGACATTTAGGCTGTAAATAGCATTTTAAAGTAAACAGAGCTTTACACAAAGTGACAGCTAGAATTACATTGTCTGCTTCTGAGTGTGAGGAAATTAACGTACCAAAAAAGAGCCTACTATTTAAAGATGTCTTTTCCAGACATATTTAACAACTGAAATTTGCAGTGGGTAGACCACTGAAGTGTCTCGTCATTAAATTATGCACCGTACATTAGAAACAGATGTACTCCTGGAAGTCTTGCATGACAACATTGTTTTGCAATTTTCCAATTAAGACCTTGCTAAAACTCAAAACAGAACTAAACTAATCTATCTTACCTTGATCATGAAGAGGGTTAAGTTTTGAGAAGGCCTAGTGGTTAGCATTGAGATTTTGATATAAATTTGAAATACTAATCTTTCACTTTGTTTTCTCCCAATACCCTGGGGAGAATTTATACAATTATTTCTTGTACATATCACTCAAATTTTAAAGAATTTAGATTTTAATGGGCTACTGTACATACTACTTTTTGCATATTTGGTCACAAGAAAAATGTTAAAAAGCAAAAATTAATGTAATAGAAAAATATTATACCCAACCTTTCTAATTCCTGGGAAAAATATCTACATAATTCTCTGGAAATGAATGGAAGAAGTAATATTTAAAGGAAAGTGAAATTTCAGTGAGGCATATCTATTGAGATGACAGAGAGTAAAATAATGTATGGGAAAGGAGAAGGATTATTGCAGGTACTAACAATGTGGTTCATGTTGTGCACACGATACTACATTATCATAAATTCTATTTTATTAATCATAAAATTTCTTGTTGGTATTATGTAAAAAACAAAAATTTGAAAAGTAAAATTTTAAAATACATTGACCTATTCTCTACAACTTCCTTAGGGGGGAAATCTGTACTCTTATTACCTCCCACTTAAAAACATTTTTACTGAGTCAGGAGTGAAAAAACAGTTACAAATTGTCCTCATCAACAGTTGCCATTCTCAAATATAAATCAACATTAAAGTTATTTTTACAATTTTTTAAAATATGAGACCCATTTTTCCCTCTCTCTATTTTCATGTGAAATTATTCACTTGGCATTTTATTCTTCAAAAAAAGTTGCAAAATTGTTCTACACCTACAGTAAGATTCTTTGATCTAAATATATGCTCTGAGTATATGCATTCCAAAGAGATAAACACTCAAAGTCATCATAAAAAAGATTGAAAATTATAAAAAAGTTTCAGATGAATGATTCTTTTTTAGCCACTGCCACAATACATCTTCAGTTAGTTTATATTTGTCTGAATTTCTTTGCATGATTGCAATTTCATTAGTTAAAATATTGTTATATATGGGTTGAGGTTCCTATGGGAGGGGCAACATACATAATATTATAAAAGACACATTTAAATCACTGGCATTTGTTTTACATGAATTGGAAAAGGATGACACAGCTATGTAATGAAGTCATCAATCTTCATGAATTATTTTATAAATAATATGGTTAAAAATAAAACCTCAAATACATTTTTTCCAATATATTTCCCCTGTGATTTTTAAATTCTGGCATACATTAAATGAAACCAAAACTTTAAATTTCAAATTTTTAGACAGAACTTTATGCAGCAAATATAGACTACAGGGCTTTTTATTTTTTGACCCTATGTCTTTGAAAATATTTGTGTGTTTGAAGAGTATTCCAAGTCCATATTTTTTCTACGAACCACAAACTGAACTTGGGTATGTATAAAAATACCAAAATTAAAGTATCCTCTGGATTTTGATCAAATCCCCAAAACCTGAGATTGAGAAGTTTCTCACATTGGCAAAAGTTAAGGGTATTTTAAAAGTTCACTTAAATTGAAATGAAGAACATAAGGTTATCTTTTTACAAAAGTTTTGAAATCCATTCACACAAGGGGCCTTCAACAAGTTCGTAAAATATATATTATGAAAAAACTGCATAGATTTCAAACTTTTTTGCCATAAAATAAACCTATCTTATAATTGCATTTTTCCATGAACTTTTGAAGTACCTTCAAGTGTTCTGACTATGCTCCAAAGGAAGAAAAATAGGTCAGTAGGTAGCTTCAGGAATTTTGCCACAGATTTACATTTAAATCAAATGTGATCTTTCTTTAAATTGTACCTAATATAGGAAGCACAGCCATGTTTGATTTCAAACTTAATTGATGGTTGATACAACCATTTCTGCTCATGATTAAAATCTTAGAAAAAGCCTTCCTATGATCAGCAATCTGGTATTTGTGGTCTCTGTTGGTAAACTATGCCAATTCTGTGAAAATCATGTTATCATAGTTAGATCCAGGCCAATCAGATAGAGCTCTTTCTCCATGCATAATTATTTAATTAGATTACTTTTATCTTAAAGCATGCTTTAAGAAACATTTTCTCCATGGTATATTATTGAAGAATCATGTCTTAAGGTCTCTTTGTAAGCCAAAAGCCCACATGTTATGTGTTATAGGGGAAAAAAAAGTTATGAGTAGACTTCCGTCAAGCTTTCAGCCAAGGTCCAGAAACTGTACTGCAGAAATCCAGTGATATTCAGAAAGTGAAGGGAGTGCAGTTGCAAAGAAAGTTTTGTTAAGATAATTGATGAGAATCTATATTGGATATAAAAGATGCTATTATTGCTCGCAGTGTCAAACTTGTCTCTGTCATCTAACAAATAATTAGACATTTAGGATAAGATAAATTAACTATGATCTCTATCTAGGAACACCATCTACGATGGCAGTCTTAATCTGTAACAAGTCTACTCTATCACTACACTTGGTAATTACTATACACATCATCTTTCTTATGTATTTCTTTATTTTATATAAATATATGTAAATATATCTAGGAAGCAGTATAAATACATGAATAAATAAGCAAACTAGGAACACAAGAACACAAGATTTTGTAGTGGTGATTATTTCATTTTTTAAAAAAAGCATTTTATTTATTTGAAAGGCAGAGTTACAGAGAGAGGGATAAATAGAGCAAAAGAGATAGTTCTTCTATCCATTGCTTTACTCCCCAAATGGCCATAATGGCTAGAGCTGGGCCAGACCAAGCTGGAGGCCAGGAGTCAGGAGCTTCTTCCTGGCCTCCCATGGATGTACAGAAGCCCATGCATTTGGGCCATCTTCTGCTACTTTCCCAGGTGCATTAGCAGGGAGCTGGATCATAAGTGGAGCAACTGGGTCTTGAACCAGTGCCCATATAGGATGCTGGCATCCCATGCAGCAGTTTACCTGCTATGCCACAACAATGGCCCTGGTGATTATTTCTTATGCCCCTATTTCTCTTTCATTGCATTAGAAATGTCAGTTTGCTTACACTTGTGACAAGAAGTGTCCTTCATTCATAGAAATAATAATAAAAATGACTCACGGATAAGGACAGAATAGTGAAGGAAATAGAAACATGATTATCTCACCAAACCAGAAAACATAAGTGAATGGGAACTGGAAAATAGGTTTGATTACATTTATTTTATGTTTAAAATAATTATTTATGTATTTACATCTACTTGAGAGAGAGAGAGAGAGAGAGAGAGAGAGAGAGAAGAGATTCTTCAATTCACTTAATCTCCAAATGCCCGAAACAGCTTGGGCTCTGCTAGGCTGAATCCAGGAGCCTGGGACTGCATCTGGTCCAGCTGGGTCTCCTGTGTGTGTGGGCAGGGTCTCAAGTATTTGAGCCATCATTTGCTGCTTCCCAGGTGCATTAACAGGAATCTGGTTTGTAAATGGAGTGGCCAGGACACAACCAGGTACTACAAAATGAGATGCAGGCATCCCAAGTTGTGGCTTAAACTGTTGTGTCACATTGCCTGCCCAACATTTACTTTATTTTCTGTAGAACTAGTGGGTAATGGTTGAGCTTATAAAATGAAAGATACTCTTGACAATGAAGGACACAAAGAATCCAACCTGGAAGAATGATGGCTTTAAGTTTCAACTGGATATACTTGGGGCTGATTTTCAAATCTGCCATCTATTATTAAAGTGAAAGGACAGATAGCTGTCTTTCCACTCCTTGCAGTTCCTAAACCCAATGACAACAAGGCTGTGAGTAAGGTATTATATTTGTCCTTATTTCTGGCATGTAATGTTACAGCTCTTTTTAAAATTATGTGTTTATGGAGTACAGTTCATTCAATACATGTGTTTATGGAGCACAATTTATTCAATACATGTATTCAATGTATGGTGACAAAATCAGGTGACTAGCATTTTCATCTCCTTAAACATTAAAAATACGTTACCATCTAAGTATTGTACATATTTATGAGCAATGGTGTGATATTTCTATAAATACATACAAGATGTTCTGATCAAATGAGAGCAATCAATGCTCAGAAAGCTCTTCTGTATGGTAAAACTCTACCATAAGGTGAGAGTAATTCCAGCCCCCAATTTCCTAAGTACAAAATTTCTGTTTCACACTTTATACTGACCTGATACATTGAATTACTGATACTATGTCTTTCTACCTTTAGTAAATTTCCCTTACTAGCTTTATTGGCTCTCCATGACATTAAACTTTGAGCCAGATGTTGCTGTGGATTCTTTCTGAGAGGAGGAGCGTGGTGGGGACAAGAGGCACAGAGTCACCACACAGACACTGTGAGTCGGGTGAAAAGCAGGCCAGAGGTGAGCAGCCCACAGACTCATTTATTTCAGTTGGTGCAGCAGCTTATATAGCCAAGGCAGTCAATCCAGTCATGGAGCGGTTTATGCCCTAACCAATCACAGCCTGTTGCCAGGCAGGCTCTGTTGCCAGGTGGTTTCCCAGGTGGTTTCTGAAGCCATCCCTGAGTAACTGACACTTGCTTGCCTGTGGCCATCTTGGCATGGCCTTCTCATTTCACCAAAGCATGGACATTCAGATTCACACTGAAAGCCTCCTAGACAAACTGGAATTTGTTCTTAGTCTTTGCACTTCATGGAGTTTTGTGGATTCAGTATGTTCCATGTCCATTCAATAACTTAGAGTCATATATCGGTCATTAAACATTAACATTATTGAAGAATGTATCATACTTGTTTTTAAGTAGTTTTCTCTGCAATAAGCTCAATTTGGGATTATATGAACATTGAGATAAGTTCTTATTAGATTAGAAAGTTGATGTGTTATGATCAAATACTGTCCCCCTTTAATATTTTAAATATAGCAAATAATAAACAGGAAAAATAAATCTTGAAGTACTATGAGTCTTATAATTACATACATATTTTCCATTTTAGAATAAGAAGCAATTACAAAATTCACTTTCAATATTGTAGTTTTGCTGTGTGGAGTACTGAATAAAACATGGAATAATTGATATGTTTTTTCTTTTTTCTTTTTCCCCATCAAGTAAAATAGTGAACCAAAACAAATGAGTAGTACTTACAGCTTGCTTTCAGGGAAAAGGAGGCATTTGGTAAAATTTAAAGTATTCCACAAACTGTCTTAAACAAAAAGGTATATTCCCAAATGGGCAATAGATACAGTCGTATCTATTGAAAGGTGTTCAACATTATTATTAATTATCAGGGAAACACAAATCCAAGCCTCTATTAGATACCCTCTCACATCTGTTAGGATATTATCAAAAAGTCAAAAGGTAGCAAATGTTAAGAAGGAGAGAATGGGAGAATGAAACAAATTTATTGATATGAGACCAAATTTCATGGATACAATTCTAAGATAGCCATGCTTCTTTCCATCTCTCCCCTAATTCCTCTCCTTCATTTCTTCCTCTTCTTCGTTTAATTTTGCAATAACATCATTGCAATTTACTCTATAATTACAGGCTTAATGACAACTAACCATTATGTTCAACAAGTAAAAAAGTGTGAAGACTACTGTTCCACAGGAACATCAACAAGGGGTATACAAATAATTGAATCATAAGATGTCAGAGTCGTTCTTATACATTTTTTTGTATTCCGTATTAACTACTACTTATCAAAGAAAACATGATATTTGTCTTTTTCATTAAGCATAATGGTCTCCAGTTGCATCCATTTTTGGACACTTTTGGTGAGAACGTAGATATGTACAGCCATCATGGGAAACAGTACAGAAGTTCTGAAAGAAGGTAAAAGTGTAACTGTTGTATGACACTGCAATCCCACTTCTGGGCATATACCCAAAGGAAATAAAATCACCACCTCATAAAGACATCTGCACTCCCATGTTCATCGCAACATTATTTACAATGATATTCATGATATGACAGCAACCTAATTGTCTATCAAGGGTCAAACAGATAAAGAAACAGATAAAGTTGTAACAGGGTGTAAGGGGTGTGAGCAATCACACAGGGTACGGTGGGGGTGTGGATGACTAAGAGCTCAGTAATCATTACTAGTCATAGACTTTAGGGGAAGTGGGCCTCATTATGGTTAGTGAAACACTGGAATTTCCCTTAAAGATTTTTATTTATTTTAATTTTGAGCTACAGAGAAAGAGATCGATACAGAAAGAGAGAGGGAAGGAGAGAGAGAGATCTTCCATCTCCTGGTTCACACTCCAGATGGCAGCAATGGTGAAGACTCAGCTAGGCTGAAACCAAGAGCCAGGAGCCCCATCTGGATCTCTCAGCAGCAGGGGCCCAAACACTGAACACTGGTCTGTCTTCACTGCTTTTTCCAGGTCATTAGCAGAGAGCTGGATTGGAAGAAGAGAAGCAGGGACTTGAACCAGCACCCATGTATGGTGCCGGCATCATAGGTGACAGCTTTACCCGCTATGCCACAGTGCTGGCCCTGACACTAGAATTTCTTGACACAATGCTTTGTCTCTCTCGGATTCCAGCCAATTATGTTTACAGCTACTCACCCATACAGAACATTCTGTTATGTTTCACCCATGTTAAGATTAAGCCATCAATTCTCCTTCAACATGTTTCTCAAGAAACCGTACTGATATTTGAGACTTATAAAAAAAAAAAAAAATCCTGTTATTGGACCCACAAGCCATTTTAGTGTTTGACTGTTTACTCCTGAGTCCTTGTCTATAATTCCTGACATGTTATTAGTCATGTCCTCCCAAGCACAGCTCCCCTTATGAATTTCTTAAAAACATTGAACCACCCTCATTTAGAAAGATGATAGTTCTTTAAATGTTTATCTGCAACCTCTTCATTCTACTGATAGAATAAACTTGCTCTTTCCTTAGTCCTCAAACCTGGTCTGTATTGTTCTGATTCTGGACCTTTGACAAGGACTGGATTTTGGTAACAAAATGGAATATTGTTTAGCTCCCAAATTGACATTTCACATTCAACATATAAAGGAACAAGGATATAGAAGAAATCTTGAGAATGTAGAGGAAAAAGAAACTATACTTATGGACCAAACATAACAGTTACATTGATTTTCTTTCCAGAAACAATGCAAACAAAGAGAGACTATGGTGATATTTTTAGTGTTGAGAGAAAATCTCATCAACATAGAATTCTGTATACAGTGAAATTATCCTTCTAAAACGTGGAATCAAATACTTTTCAGACAAACAAAAATGAAGTATTTGCCACCACCGGACTGGTGTATCACAAAATATTAGAAGAAATTTTTCAGGGAGAATGAAGATAGAAACTCAAATCTATTAAAAAAAGAAAGGTGTTATAAAAAGCAATAAATGGGACTGATGTTATGATGTAGCAGGTTAAGCTGCCATTACTGATAGCAGCCTATGTTGGAGTCCACTTGCTCTGCTGCAATTCACTACCTACTGATGACCCAGGAAGGCAGCAAATGATGGCTCAAGGGCTTGGCCTCCTGCTCCTCTTTTGGGAGGAGTTAACAGTTCCTGGCTTTAGTTGTTGTGGTCATTTGGGGCGTGAACCAGCAACTGGAAAACGGAAATAGCATTTGGGAAAATATATAATAGAGCATAGGATGAGAGATTTAACCACAGCATTAGAGGTATCCACTTTTGACATAATGGGTTGCTCAATACTATACTCACATTTGGATTTTAGGTGCACAATTTGTGGCTAATCCAAACTGAAATGTGACATAAGTGTAAAATATGCACTGGATTGCAAAGACTTAGAACACTTAGTATGAATTTAAAAATTATAAAATATCTCATGAATATATTTTTCATTAATTATGAGTATAAATAGTATTTTATATACCTGGATGAATAATATATTCAAATAATGCCTACAAAAACTTTTTAAATATTATATGTGACATTTTGTAGCTCATGTTAATGTAGGATAGTACCATTCAAAACACACCCATAAAAGTAAGTATTATCAGATCGAATGAAAACCAAAGCCTATAAATGCTGTCAACAGAAAACCTACTTTAAATATAAAGACACAGGTTGAAAGTTGAAGATTGGAAAAAAATATACTACGAGAAAGCTATTCAACAGAGAGTTGAAGTTTATGTTAATCAGACAAAGAAAACTTCAGAACAAGAAAAAAAATTCAGGGATAAAGAGGAACATTTTATAATGGTCAACTCATCAAGAAGCTATAATAATGCTAAATACAACCAGTAAGAGAAATTAAAAATACATGAAAAAATTAACAGCATACTAATATCTAAAGAAATGCCAAATCAAGCTAAATGAGTCTATTTAGGAAAAACAAAATGATTCCAATGATAAATTTAAACTTAAGGAGATGAAAAACAAAGAAAATGGTCAATATATAAATAAATACAAAATGGTATTTCTGTTTCCTTATATTTACAAGGGCACTTCAAAAATTTTGTAGAGAAATCAAATTAAAATATGTTAATTTTGATGCAAAATGTTTTGAAATTCATGCATAGTTTTTTATTTGAGAGACACAGAGTTACCGAGAGAGAGAGAGAGAGAGAGAGAGAGAGAAATGCTCCCATTTGCTGGTTTTCTCCCCAAATACTCAAAACATCCTGGACTGTACCAGACTAAAACAAGAGGCAAGTTAGGAGCAGGGAACTCAACCAAGGTCTCCCCTGTGAATGTCAGGAACAGCTATCACTGTTGCCTTTCAGGGTGCACTGTAGCAGGAAGCTGCAATCAGAAGCCAGAGCTGGAAACTGAACCCAAATACTTCCACATGGAACATAGGCATCTTAACTGGTGTCTTATTTGCTAGGCTTCACACCTGATCCTAAATGAACTTTTTGAAGGCTCCTCTTGTCTGTATCTTCAAAGCAAAGATTATAATTTATTTTATTGAATGTGTAACCTATGTAGATATATATGAAAACTTTAGCATAAATGATGAGGGCCTCAGTAAGTGGTCCTATGAAATTGCATTGTTTGTACAATTACATGAACTGATGTGATTTTAACTTTACATTGATGATAGAAAGTATGTGCAATGTAATCCATAGAGTAAAAAATCCATAGCTAATGAGCTGCTAAATAAAATTAAATTTTAAAATATTCAAATAATCCAAAAAGTGAAGATATGAGGACAGATGGACAAACAATAATAAAGAGGATAAATAAAAAATATAAAATAAAGTGTTGGAGCTGAATGGAACCATACCACTCATTACATAAACCATTAAGGAAGTAAGCTCTCAAATTAAAATTATGCCCAAATAGATAGAAGCAAGACTGAAGCATGTACTATCAATGACATACTTTAAGTAAAAATAAACAGAAAAATGTAGCAATTGTAAGAAAATAAAATCATGACCTCTTTGTCTATTTGTTGTCATAAAAGATGTTCTTTAACCTTAAAGTCACAATACATTATAGGTAAATGAATAAAGAGCAAAAATATATACCATGCAAATAGTAGTTAAAATAATAGATTAGCTGTATTAATAATAGATAATATAAAATTCAAAACAAGTCATACTATTCAAGATACAGAGAGATGACAAAATAATAAAAAGTTCTTTCAGTAGTAAGACATAGTCTTCATAGCTATGTAATAGGGTACTTCAAAAAAAATCATGGAAAGTGAAATTAAACATAAGGTTGTTTGCAAAAATTTTGAAACTCATATGTGTGACCTTTAAAAAGTCCATTAAAATGTTATGGAAAACTATGTATGGGTTTTGAAAGTACTTTGCCGTTACATGAATTTATTTTTTTAAAAATTGATTGATTGATTGATTGAAAGGCATAAATACAGAGACAAATTTTCTACCTGCTGATTCATACCCTACTCATGTGCAATAGGTGGGAATGGGTTGTGCCAAAATCAGGAACCTGGAACTCAATCTGGGTATCCCAAGTTGGTAGAAGTGTCTCAAGTACTTGGGACATCACTGTGGTGCCTCCCAGGGTATATATTAGCATGAAACGGGAATAAATTCCAGAGCCAGAACTTGAATCCAAGTACTTTGATACAAGATACAGGCATCCCACGTGGCATCGTAACTGCTGATCCAAACACCTAACTTATCATTTAATTCCATTTTTTCATGAACTTTTGAAGCACCTGTACATGTGTATAAGAACAGAATTTCAAAACAGATGAAGCAAAATCTAAACGAATTGAACAAAGAGATAATTAGAAAATTAGCATAGATTTTAGTAGAGAAAATATTTTCTTCTGTTTCAAATACAATAGAGAAAAGCTAAATCTTAAAATCAGTAAAATCTAAAAATCTAAATCTAAAAATCAGCAAAAATAGGTGATATGTGGTCAATCCTAGAGTAGGTTCCATGTACTGCTGAGAAGAATGTAAATTCTTTAAGTGTAGGATGAAAAGTTCTGTGGATCTGTTAGATCCATCTGGGCTATAGTGTTGATTGAATCTGCTGTTTCCTTGTTGATCTTCAGTCCAGTTGATCTGTCTATTTCTGAAAGTGTAGTATTGAAGTACCCCAATACTATTGTATTGGAGTTTAAGTCTCCCTTTAAGTCCTTTAACATATCTTCTAAATAAACCAGTGCCCTGTAATTAGGTGCATATACATTTATAATAGTTACATCTTCCTGTTGAATTGATCCCTTAATCATTATATAGAGCCTCTCCTTGTCTCTCTTAACAGTGTTAGTGTTAAAGTTTATTTTGTCTGATATTAAGATGGCTACGCCAGCTATTTTTTGGTTTCTGTTGGCATGGAATATCTTTTTCCGACCTTTCACTTTCAGTCTGCATGCATCTTTGTTGGAAAGATGTGTTTCTTGTAAGCAGCAAACAGATGGGTTTTGTTTTTTAATCCATTCAGCCAGTCGGTGTCTTTTAACTGGAGAATTGAGGCCATTAACATTCAATGTGACTATTTATAAGTAGTGACTTTGCCCTGCCATTTTCCCAAAGATATTTCTAATATATGCTTTGTACATCCTGTGATCTTTTACTTCTTCCTTTACCTTCTTTCGTATTGATGGCCGTGTTTCTGTGTTTCTGTGTGTAACACATTTTTAAGCATCTTTTGCGGGGCTGGATGAGTGGTGACAAATTCTTTCAATTTCTGTTTGCTATGAAAGGTCTTTATTTCACCTTCATTCACAAATGAGAACTTTGCAGGATATAATATTCTGGGAAGCGGGATACACAGCAGACTCATAGAATGGCAGATGTTCTAAACAGCACTCTGGCCTCAGAATCAGCCCTTAAGGCATTCGGATCTGTCTAAAAAGCCCATGAGAGTATTTCAGGCATGGAAAGCCAAGACACTCTGGCAAAAAACAAACAAACAAAAACAAACAAACAAACAAAAAAAAAACACCAAACAACACCTAAATGAAAGATCTCTGTGTGATGCCAGTGGAAAGAAGGGGCCATCAAAGAAGAAGGTACCTTTCTCTGAAGGGAGGAGAGAACTTCCACTTTGACTATGACCTTGTCTAAATAAGATTGGAGTTGGCAAATTCAAAAGGCTTCCATAGCCTTGGCAATTCATGACAAGAGCCTAGGGTGATTACTGACGCCATAAACAAGAGTGTTAATTGTTAAATCAACAACAGGAGTCACTGTGCACTTCCTCCCCATGTAGGATCTCTGTTCTTAATGTATTGTACTATGTGAATTAACGGTATAACTAGTACTCAAACAGTACTTTACACTTTGTGTTTCTGTGTGGTGAAAACTGTTGAAATCTTTATTAGTACATACTTAATTGATCTTCAGTATATAAAGATAATTGAAAATGAATCTTGATGTGAATGGGATGGGAGAGGGAGTGGGAGATGGGTTGGTTGCAGGTGGGAGGGAGGTTATAGGGTGGAAAAAGCCACTGTAATCCAAAACCGGTCCTTGGGAAATTTATATTTATTAAATAAAAGTTTAAAAATATAGGTTCTGTGAACAACATTGTCCAGCACTTTGACCTAACTGACCTTAATTGAAAATCATATCTCACAGCTAACAAAACAACAGTCTTTCAAGTGAACATGATCCTTAGCAAGATAGATCACATTCTGGAACATAAAATATGTCTTTATAATAAATTTAAGTGGACTCAAATGAGCCTAGACACATACAATGATGCATTGTTTAATGAGGGAGATGCAATCTGAGAAATGTGTCCTAAGGTGATTTTGTTGTGCAAACATCAGAATGCACCTATATAAACTAAGACAGCTACAACATAACACCTCTTTAAACTAAGACAACTCTTCTTTTGCTTGTTATCTTGTATAACCACAATAAAATTAAATTAGAAATTAAAACAATTGGATGTCTAAGGAAACCCCAAAACTTTGGAAGCCATCCAAAATCCTTCCACATAATCTATGGGCCAGAGAAAAAAATAACAAGGAGAATCAGGACATGTTTTGATTTGGCTTTCTAGCCTTTCTCCAACTCCTATGCACTAGGTCCACTTTTATCTTAGAGCCTTTGAACCTGCTGTTGCTCCTGCCAAGAACACACTTCCAGCAGACATTTGTGTAGCTTTGTTTCTTCACTTCTTTTAGAGGTCTTTTCAACTTTCACCTCAATAACATTTCCTCCAGCAACTCTATTTATAATTAAATCACCGGTGTTTCCTTCCTCCCTTGTCAGCTTTGTTTTACTCAACAGCACTCATCACCATCTAACACTCTGTATATTATTTATTTTTAGTACATTTATTTACTTTCAGTTTAGTTTTAGACTTTCCTGTTTCCCTTTCTGACACCCAGTACATGTTTAATGAATGGGTAATTATAGGTACACATAGATAATTCAAAAAGTCCATGGAAATTATAATATAGAGGTAAATATGTTTTGGAGGCACCAGACAACAATTCTTTATTCTTCAAAAAGTTCATAGAAATGTCTATTATGAATAAGTTGTCCATAGATTTCAAGGTTTTTATACATCAAAATTGAGCTTGTCTTTTAATTCCATGAAATCTACTCATGTACAAAATATGCAATAATATATCAAGTAAGAAAAATTGGGGGTTTTGTGAGTATATGTGAGTATATGCAATGTAACATTTATTGTTCATACTTTCTTATTTGCATTTTCTAACAATTCTATAATGAACATGTCTCTTGTGCAGTTGTTTAAAATAAAATGTTGTCCAGAATACCTAGAACTGAACTGTGAAATATTTTGTTTCTAGCTTTTGTTTTTTGTTTTATTCAACAGGTAGAGATGCAGACAGAGAGAGAGAGAGAGAGAGAGAGAGAGAGAGAGAAAGGTCTTCCTTCAGTTGGTTCACTCCCCAAATGGCAGCTACGGCCAGTGCTGCACCAATCCGGAGCCAGGAGCCAGGAGCTTCTTACTGGTCTCCCATGTGGGTGCAGGGGTCCAGCCACCTGGGCCATCCTCCACTGCCCTCCTGGGCCACAGCAGATAGCTGGACTGGAAGAAGAGCAACCGGGACTAATACCCGGCACCCATATGGGATGCCTGCGCCGCAGGTGGATGATTAACGAAGTGAGCCATGGCGTCAGCCCCTTGTTTCTAGCCTTTAAAACGGAGGAGGAAGAAGGGAACCAGAGTACATAAATTTCCAGAAAACCTCTCAAGATATGATGTTACCATTTTTGTACCCAGTAAAAAATGTTTCTACATGCTATGAGATGTGTTATATAAATACTATGTAATATATATGTCCATAATTTGTCAAATAATGCTGCACAAATTCTTTCTTATCGTTTTAAATTATAATAAAGATTTCATTTGTCTTAGAAAGTAATTTACCCTATAATGTTCAAGTGGTATGACCATTACCATTCTTTCATTCAGTCCACCTTATTGAATAGTTGAAAGTAATTCATAGCATTATAATTACCTCATCATACTACAACTTTGTTACTTTTCAATTTGTACCCTTGTATTATGTGAAATCATCAGTGCACCCTTTGGCCCTGAGTTATGACACCACTTGGGATACCTGCATTCCATAACAGAGAGTCTGGGTTTGGACCGCAGGTCGCCTTTTGATTCCAGTTTCCTGTATATGTGCACTCTGGTAGGCAGCAGATGATAGTTCAGCTACTTGGGTCCCTGTCACCCACGTGGGAAACTCAGATTGAGTTTCTGACTCCTGGCTTCAGCCTGGTCTAGCCCTGGCTCTCGCAGACACTTAGGTGGTGAACTAGTGGAAAGAAGATCTCCCTGTCTCTCAAATAAATAAACAATAGATAAATAAATATATTTTAAGAAAGAAAAGACAGCAACAAAAACTCTTAACACCACCTCCCATACAACTCAGCTTCAAAGTGGATAAAGTATAAAATAATTCAATTCAATCATGTGGAGATGTGTATTTAACAATAAAAACTAATCATAGCATTTTTTTTCAATTCTTTATATTGAATGATGATATATATTTTATAAAGAATGTCAAGCATCTGATTCATTCTTTTTCTTCTTAGATCTTTGCAAAAATTTGGTTTCAATTTTATCTTTGAAAATAATCTTCATGAATATGGCAAAATTGAAGGCAAAATGTTTTTATAAAATAACTCAACATCATCTTTACCTCACCATCATACCTGAAAGTCAGTGTCAAAAAATACCAACAAAATCAATGACCAAACTGACAGTATTTTTTGAAAATAAAAATGATCAAAAAAGAGCCTCAATTCAAAATCTTTAGCCTTGGAGAATATAACTTTATTTCTTATTGTTCACTTGGCATATTTGATTTCTACTGTTTAAGTCTAGCATGTATCTGGTGGTTCCAGTGCATCAAAAATGTTTTATATAGGAGAAAATTATTCTTATATAATAATTTATATTCTATGGCATTTTATTAAATAAATAATAAGCTATACTTCTCAAAAAATATTATGAATATATAATACTGACAATTGGTATCATAGGGTGGGCAATCTGTGTTGATAATTAGGTCCAACATATCTGTAATGTCCTTGTTACCTGATTTATTTTTCTCTTTCCTTTGTAATTAACAGAAATGTACACATTCCCTTCCTCCAACAATTTCTCCCTCCTTTGTCCCTTGAGAATTGGCATTTCAGGTTGAAGATTTCTGTGAAACTGTCCTGTTGCCAGTCCAGAATCTGGCATTGTTTCTGACAGTCATTTTAACTGGATTCAACCCAAACATGTTAGAGGACTGAAGTAAATTAATTATGTTGTCTATTTCAATAAAAGAGTCACTACAGCCAAGCCAACATAAACAGACTATAACAGTAATGGCCAATTTAAAGGTTCATTAACAAATACCAGTGGTAGCATTGTAATTCTCAACCTCTCATCACTCAAATGTTAAACAACAGGCATAGAAGACACCAGAAAAGAGACCACATGATACTCAATAGACTGAAGTGGATTAAATTATTTACTTATTATTATTATTAGTATCTGAATACAGGGGCACACATTTGGCCAGCGGTTAAGATGCCTCTTGGGGTGCCTGCATCCCATGTTGGAGTGTTTGGTTTTTTAAGTCCTGGTTCTGCTCCTGCTAATATGCACCC
The DNA here is from genome assembly GCF_033115175.1 of Lepus europaeus. Lineage (NCBI taxonomy): Eukaryota > Metazoa > Chordata > Mammalia > Lagomorpha > Leporidae > Lepus > Lepus europaeus. The sequence continues at coordinate 87,899,158 of NC_084838.1, read as the reverse complement.
TGGAAGACAACAGGTCATGATTCAGGAGTCAGCCTGGCCCATTGACCCCAGCTATTGCAGGCATAGAGAATGAACCAGTTGATGGAAGATTTGTCTCTCCCTGTCTCTGTCTGTCTGTCTGTCTCTCTCTGTATTTCAAATAAATAATTTTTAAATTCCAAACACAAATTAGTTTCTAGCTACCTTGCATATTTTCGGATGTAATTGTGCTACCAACATGATGCCAATATGCTTTTGCTTTATCATTTTCCCTCATTTTGTCTTCTTTCCAATGATTATCCCCATCATCCTTCTCTGAGTACTATATTTTGTTTCAGATGTTTGATATATTTTGAAGTAGATTTCACAACCTTAGTTTCTACTTTGCTTGCTCAGAGTGACTCCTGGAAGATGTAGAAGAAGCAAGTATGAATGAACTAACCCAAAGACATTGCTTTTTCCCTCCCTCCAGGTCGGAAAAAAAGCCATGGCTACTTTGATTGTCATCTTGGAAAAACTGCCAGTGGCAATGTGTAAAACAACTAAAAAATGAAAGTTGTAATGACAAGTTGAGAAATTTGATTCACAAAAGTCATAGTGAACGATCAATTTTATAAAAGTATAGTGAATTTAGCCATGTGGGTGGTAAAACATGCCAAAGGAAAAAACATGTTTATCAAAAAATATAGATAGACTACAAATGGTCTAGAAGCACAGGAGCAAATATTCACCCTCATGCACAATTCATTTGTATTTTTTTAAGATTTGTTTACTTATTTTAAAGTCAGAGCTACACAGAGAGAGGAGAGGCAGAGAGAGAGAGAGAGAGAGAGAGAGAGAGAGAGAGAGAGAGAGATCCTCCATCCGCTGGTCCACTCCCCAATTGGCAGCAACGGCCGGAGTTGCGCCAATCCGAAGCCAGGAGCCAGGAGCCAGGAGATTCTTCTGGGTCTCCCACATGCGTGCAGGGGCCCAAGGACCTGGGCCATCCTCTGCTGCTTTCCCAGGCCACAGCAGAGAGTTGGATTGGAAGTGGAGCAGCGAGGTCCTGAACCGGCGCCCACATGGGATGCCAGCACTTCAGGCCAGGTGTCAACCCGCTGTACCACAGCACCCGGCACCTCATTTGTATTTTTTAAAAAGAGAATAATATTCGCTCATATTTTTAGAAATGAATTCTTAAAACATTTTATTTATTTATTTATTTGAAAAGAACAGTGACACAGAAAGAGAGAGAGAGAGAGAGAGAATTAATGAGAGAGAGAGGGCGAGATCTTTCATCTGATGGTTCACTCCTCATAGCCTGCAACATCGAAGGCTGGGCCAGGCTGACATGTGGGAGGCAGAAGTCCAAGTTCTTGGGTCATTTTCTGCTACCTCCCAGGCACATTAGTAGGAAACTGCCTTGGAAATGGAGGTAGGACTTAATCCAATGCATTCTAATATGTGATGTGGGCATCCGAAGAGGCAAATTAACCTGCAGAGTTACAACACACACCCCTCAAAATGAATTTTGATTACTTTGTGCCACTGATGAGGAACTAAAACATAGGAAAAAGAGAATTATGATTTTTTAATGATGCGATATCATACAGCACGAAAAATATCTTTTAGAGATTACTTATTGATATTGGAAAAATGTCTAAATTGAGTGCTGTTAAAAACTAAAGGCATTGGCCGGCACCGCAGCTCACTTGGTTAATCCTCCGCCTGCGGCGCCGGCACCCCCGGGTTCTAGTCCTGGTTGGGGAGCCAGGTTCTGTCCCGGTTGCTCCTCTTCCAGTCCAGCTCTCTGCTGTGGCCAGGGAAGGCAGTGGAGGATGGCCCAGGGGCTTGGGAGACCAGGAGGAAGCACATGGCTTCTGGCTTTGGATGGGCACAGCACCGGCGGTAGCAGCCATTTGAGGGTGAACCAACGGAAGGAAGACCTTTTCTCTCTGTCTCTCTCTCTCACTGTCTAACTCTGCCTGTCAAAAAAAAAAAACACGAAAGGCCTGACTAGTGAAATTATATATAATGTTATCAATACACATGTAATTATGCAATAGACGTACTTATGTTAATATATTTACTTTTGTATATTCATTCTTAATTTAAGGGCAAAAAGAGATAGCAATTTTATCTCTGGGTAATTATATCACAGAATATTTGTACTTTTTCCTTCAAATGTGAAATGCTCCCAGGAACTCTTTTTGGAAGCTTTACAGTGCAGTTATATCTTTTCTAATGTATTGCAAACAAAGCCAGAAAAAAAAAATCACAAGAAGCAAAATTCCAAAACTGAGGAAAAAACGTGATACCTAGTTCACAATGCAAAAGTTCATCCTATTAGGGGTAAAACTAAGACAAATTTTATTGATTGAATGTCTCCTTTAGCTAATCACAAGAGTGTATGAGAACATGCTTATGACTCATTTACCCACTTCCACCGGTTAAATGGCAGAAGTGGCTAGGAGCAGAAGCATTTGTAACACACAGGGCACAGATGTCCTTGAGGAGAAGGACCAGGAGGGCTTGAACGCAAAGGTTGAAAGTGGCAGGTTACTAGTAGTTATATCAAAGCATTAACTTTCCCTGTGGTCCCTGAATTGTTACAATCAAGGAAAGGGACATTTCAAAAAATAAGTGTTCAGTTGTACAATTGTACTGAACTGTAATTTATGTGAATAATTTCTCCCAATTTGTCCATAGTTTATATTTTGTTAGATGTAATTACTCACATGAATTAAACTGATTAGTTAATTCAATTGATTTTTTTTTTTCAAATGACTAATCAATCTTACAATTTTGTTGGGAATTCTACTTGTCATGGTTCATTTATCCATTTATTTAATTGAGAGGCAAACAAGAGATAGACAGAAATCTCACATCTGCTAGGTTAACTCCCCAAATATCTGTAATGGCTACAGCTGGGTCAGGATGGAGCCAGGAGGTAGAACTATGTCCAGATTTCCCACATGGTGGCACAGATCCAACCACTTCAGCCATCACCTGCTGGCTGCCTCCCAGGGGACACATTAACTGGAAGCTGTAATCAGGAGTGGAACTAGAACTTGAATACAAACATTCCAATGTGAGATAAGCGTATCCTACACAACGTCTTTTTTTTTTTTTTTTTTTTTTTGACAGGCAGAGTTAGATAGTGAGAGAGAGAGACAGAGAGAAAGGTCTTCCTTCCACTGGCTCACTCCCCAAATGGCCGCCACGGTTGGCGCGCTGTGCCAATCCAAAGCCAGGAGCCAGGTGCTTCTTCCTGGTCTCCCCTCCAAGCACTTGGGCCATCCTCCACTGCCTTCCCTGGCCACAGCAGAGAGCTGGACTGGAAGAGGAGCAACCGGGACAGAATCCAGCACCCCGACCAGGACTAGAACCCGGTGTGCCAGCGCCGCAGGCGGAGGATTAGCCTAGTGAGCCACGGCACTGGCCATCCTACACAACGTCTTAACTGCTTATTTCTATTATCCATTCTCTATATTGCTACATTTAAGCCTTAAATGTTTGATTGAATTTTGCCGCGGCTCACTAGGCTAATCCTCTGCCTGCGGCGCTGGCACACCGGGTTCTAGTCCTGGTCGGGGTGCTGGATTCTGTCCCAGTTGCTCCTCTTCCAGTCCAGCTCTCTGCTGTGGCCCGGGAGTGCAGTGAAGGATGGCCCAAGTTCTTGGGCCCTGCACCTGCATGGGAGACCAGGAGGAAGCACCTGGCTCCTGGCTTGGGATCAGCGCAGTGCGCCGGCCACAGTGCACTGGCTGCAGCGGCCATTGAGGGGTGAACCAATGCAAAAATAAGGAAGACCTTCCTCTCTGCTTCTCTCTCTCTCACTGTCCACTCTGCCTGTCCAAAAAAAAAAAAAAAAATTCATATAACTTGGAATTATATTTGTATAAATCTTTTAAAATAAAAGTTCAATTTCTTTGATACATATAGGATATCATCATGTTACATCAATTTTATTCATTTTTGAGCCAGTTTGGGAATTATGAAGTAATTGACTTGTCATCTAGTTTGCCAAATGTTTTGTTTAAAGTTGTCATAATTATGTTAATGTCTGTACATCATCTAGTTATAGTCTCTAATTCATTCCTGAAATCCAAAATTTGTATCTTCCCTAGTTTATCCTTTATAAATTTAATTACATTTTTTCAAATTTATCAGATTCTTAAAGAGATAAGCAGTAGTTTTTCTACTTTTGACTATTTTGTCTACTTTTGACTATTAACAGTGATTTACCCTGTTATCTTTATATTCTCTTCCTTCTTAATTTGGATTTACCTTGCCATTCATTTTTTTTTGTTTGCCATTCATTGTTTTAAATTCTTAAGATAGAACTTTAATGTCATTATTTTTTGAGTTCTATTTTCAGTAGATATATGTTAAATCTCTAAATATGCTTTTAATACATGCTTGAGGTATGTTCTACACATTTTATTATGTTTTTAAGTTTTCTTTCATTTTGAATTGTGTTTTAATTTCCCTTTTGATACTTTCTTTGATTATTATGGATTATTACAAAGAATTTTTCTTGATGTTCAAATATTTGGGTGTTATTTCATACATCCTGCCAATGTCCATGCTGTAATCCAATTTCTCCACTGCATTAGGTTGACATGTCTCCATATTCTGAGGGTCCCATGGTTTTTTTCAATCCTGGCAGGTACATTGTAGAATTTTCCTACCCCATTTCAACTTGCATGATGTTTGCAGAGGATTAGATTGAAATCATGCATTTTTGGTAATATCACAGAACTAATGTTATACTCAGTACATCTTACAAGAGTTACTTGATGTTGTTTTCTCTTATTGCTAGTGATGTAAACTTGGATCAGCTGGTTAAGGTTTCATCTCTACTATAAAGTTGTTGTTTTATAATTATCTTATGTGAAGGTATTTTGACATTATATAACTATTTGGTGACTCAACATACTTTTACTGTGAATTATATTTTAGCATTCCTCAAAGGTTCTTCCTTGCAATGATTATTACTATGCTGTTTGCAAAATGGTGGTTTTATATGTTCTTCATGTCTTCTACATTTAATAAATAAAATCATACTGTAAATTACGGTAACTTTTCCTCCCACATCCTTGCCAGCATTTGCTGTTTGTTGTTTTCTGTATGACAGCCATTCTAACTGGGGTGAGGTGAAACCTCATTATGGTATTGATTTGGATTTCCCTGATGGCTAGTGATCCTGAACATTTTTTCATGTGACTGATGCCAATTTGAATTTCCTCTTTTGAAAAATGCTTGTTCTAGTCCTTTGCCCATTTCTTAACTTAATTGTTGGTTTTGTTGGGGTTGAGTTTCTTGAGCTCTTTATAGATTCTGAATATTAATCCTTTATCATTTGCATAGTTTGCAAATATTTTCTCCCATTCTGTTGATTGTCTCTTCACTTTGGTGAGAGTTACTTGAGCAGTATAGAAACTTCTTGGCTTGATGTAACCCATTTGTCTATTTTGCCTTTGCCTATGCTTCTGGGGTGTTTCCCAAAAAGTCTTTGCTTATGCCAATGTCTTCCAGTTTCCCCAGTGTTCTCCTCTAGTAATTTGGTGGTATCAAGTTGAAGATTTACATCCTTGATCCATTTTGAGTTGCTTTTTGTATAAGGTATAACGTGGGGGTCTTGTTACATACTTCTGCATGTGGAGATCCAATTTTCCCAGCACCATTTATTGAACAGACTGTCCTTGCTCCAAGAATTGATTTTTAGTAACTTTGTCAAAGATTAGTTGGTTGTAGATGGGTGGATTGATTTTTTAGAGTTTATATTTTGTTCTGTTGGTCTATATGTCCATTTTTTGTGCCAGTACTAGGCTCCTTTGATTCTAATTGCCCTGTACTATGTCCTGAAATCTGGTATTTTTATGCCTCTGGCTTAGTTTTTGTCATATAAGATTTGGGGTCTTTTGTATTTCCATATGAATTTTAACATCTTTTTGCTAGATCTGAGAAGATTGTTATTTATATTTTTTTCTTTTAATTTTGCTTTATTTTTTTCATTTATTAAACTTTTATTTAATGAGTATAAATTTCCAAAGTACAGCTTATGGGTTACAATGGCTTCCCCCCTCCCATAACTTCCCTCCCGCCCGTAACCCTCCCCTTTCCCACTCCCTCTCCCCTTCCATTCACATCATGAATCTTGATGTTATTTATATTTTGATAGGAATTACATTGAATTTGTATACTTAAAATAAAATAAAATAAAAAGAATTAAAAGAAAACGTACTGTGAGGAAGCATCTTTTCTTTCCCATTGGTTTAATTAATCAGTTCTTCTGTGTATTATAATTTTTCATTCTCATTATTTATTTTGTTGCACAAATTTTCTGATATTTGGCTATGGGAATCCTTTCAATTTAGTTTCTATGTTTTTTTCCCACATGTCTCCATTATTTTTGTGAGTACTTCTTTACTTTCTGGCACAATAAAATGTTCCAAGTTCATCTGATATTTTCCTTGTCTGACCCTGATACCAAACATGTCTCTAAGATGTCTTGGTTCCTTTAATTGGAGAGTGATATTATTATTATGGTGTGGCATTTCTTTTAGTCCCTTTTGCCAGAGGAGTTAACAAATTTATATGTATACTCACACATCCACACATTCTGTATTTGTTACTTCTTTTATCTGCCTGTATATATACTCAAAACAAGGATTTCCTACCAATGTCTGTGATTTAAGTTCAATTCTAGAAGATGCATTCTAACTTTCCCCTTTCTATTATTGGTAACTCCATGCTCCAATAGTAGAAAACCTGACTCTCATTACCCACAATATATTTAAGTTTTGCTCAAGCCTAACATATAAAGACATTTCATATTTCTAAACTCATACATTTGCCTCTTATGATGTAATATATATGATGGTTCTTTTTGTCTTTAGCCTTAGTGATACAGTGAAATACATTTTTGTCTGTGTTTTTGTTATGTGATTCAATCTTTTCCCTAATTCTGTGAGTTTATAATTAAAATCTGCAATAGAGTTAATTGGCTTGTCACTCTTTGCAGTCCATTTGTATTTCCCCAAATCCTGGCTGATTTTTATTACTTATTGACTGGGAGTGTATTTGAAACATTATAACTCTAAGAGTCAGAGCTCACAAGATACTCAAGTTAAATGTCCATCTTTCCTGCTCTTTTTATTCTTTTCCTATCCAGCCTTCTGTAGGTAAACAACATTATTCCCATCAACTTCTGTAGGCAAATGATTAGTTTCTAGACTGCTTTTCCTGTATGAGTATTTCTTTTACATAAAAGATCATACATGCAAAATTCTTAACTTCTACTCTTTATTACATAGATCATGGTATACTAGAAATATTCTTTTGGATTTTGCTCTTACATCTACTACTTCAGAGTTTATTATATTCATTTTTTTTCCTCTCTCTTTTTTTTTTTTTTTTGACATGCAGAGTGGACAGTGAGAGAGAGAGAGACACAGAGAAAGGTCTTCCTTTTTTCCGTTGGTTCACCCTCCAATGGACACTGCAGCCGGCACACTGCATCCAGTGTACCGCGCTGATCTGAAGCCAGGAGCCAGGTGCTTCTCCTGGTCTCCCATGCGGGTGCAGGGCCCAAGAACTTGGGCCATCCTCCACTGCACTCCCAGGCCATAGCAGAGAGCTGGACTGGAAGAAGAGCAACCGGGACAGAATCCAGTGCCCCGACCGGGACTAGAACCCGGGGTGCTGGCGCCACAGGCGGAGGATTAGCCTATTGAGCCATGGCGCTGGCCTATATTCATTTTTAAAATAGGAAGCGAGTTCTAGAAATTCTAATAACATTATTATTTTCTACTTTCAAGATCTTTCTAATTTCTGATATTGTTTCGATGTACTCCTGATTGTGCTTCACAATTACCTTTTTCGTGGAAAGGTTAGTCTATTTTTGTGCTCTGCTTGTTTCCCCTGAATTTTCTTTTTTTCCTTTGATGCTAGAATTGTGGGTGGCTGCATTGTTGTTTTCCTATAAAAAGTGCTGCATTTTCCTCAAGCAGACCCTTTAAGTTACTAGTGCATCAGCTTGATTTGGTTTGATTTAAGGCCTCATTCAAAACTTTGTTATTATTGGCCTGCGGTAGGCTTCCTCCCTTGTGTCTTAGCTCAATGAAAGCTCAAGACATGGCCCCGGTAGCTTTCACCAGGAGATCTTGTCGTACAGATCTCATCTGTCTTTCCACTAGTGTCAACTCGGAATCGTTCAGGTTGCAAGTTTCTAAGTATGCTCTGCCAGCAACATGGACTTGAAGTGTGTGTATGGACTGATCGGTTATCAGCAAAACTTCAAAGGGTATTCTAAGCGAATTTCTGTAGGGCTTTCAACTTCATACGTCCTTCATTTCTGGATTTCTACTGTCATCTCCAGCCTTCCCAATCATTGGATTCTACCTCCTCAACTCAGAGAGGCTTTGGGGTTAAACTTGGGCCACTTCTTCCTGTGCTTATGATTCAGATATTAAAATTAAGCATGGAAATGGGGGTGACCACTTGGCTGACTGGCTTATTTCCTTGCCATCAATGTGCACTCTTTGTTGTTTACTCTCCAATGCACAAAGCCAATCATTATATATGTTTTGTACAGCTACTGGTTGATATTTCAGAGAAATAAGCTTATTCCTTATTATTCCATCACACCTGAGGACAGAAATTTGGACATTCGTTGGACAAGTGTTTGGTCCAGCAGTTAAGACACTGCTTGGGATGCCTACATCCTATGTTAGAATGCCTGGCATCAAGTTATGACCCCATTTTCACTTTCAACTTCTGGTTGATACACATGTTAGGAGACAGCAGTGATATGTCAAGAAATTGAATTCCTGACACTCAGATAGGAGAACTGGATTGAATTTCTAGATCCTGGTTTTGGCCTGACTCAGCTCAGGTTGTTTTGGACTTTTGAATGGTAAACCAGCAAGCCAGCAGATGTAAGGTCTGGTTGCCTGTGACTACCTCTCTTCTCTTTCCATGTCTTTTTTTAAGATTTATTTATTTGTTTGAAAGAATTACAGAGACAAAAAGAGGAGAGAGAGAGAGAGAGAGAGACTCTTCATCCACTGGTTTACTCCCCAAATGGCCACAAAGGCCAGGACTAGAAAAGACAAAAGTCAGAAGCCAGGAGCTTTATCCAGATCTTCCATTTGGGTGCAAGTGTCCAAGGACTTGGGCCATTCTCTACTGCTTTCCCAGGTACATTAGCAGGGAATTGGATTGGAAGTCGAGCAGCCATCCATGTGGTATGCTGGGAGTGCAGATGGCACCTTAACCTGTTGCACCACAGTGCTGACCCTTTCATAATATCTTATAGTTGCTCCTTGGCTTTCCTTTTTCTAGAAAAGATCCATGTAGGTAAGCACCAGGGAGATTGTCTTACCTGGAGAAAAAGACAAAACAGGTACATTAAAGTGTGGGACATCTATTCTCTTGAAATTGTTGGATATGGTTGATGAGGTAAGATATGAAGCTAGATTTGTTTTTTAGACCCACTAACAGAGTTAAAGAACTCTTTGTCCATAACAACATCTTTTTTTTTTTTTTTTTTGACAGGCAGAGTGGACAGTGAGAGAGAGAGACAGAGAGAAAGGTCTTCCTTTTGCCGTTGGTTCACCCTCCAATGGCCGCCGCGGTAGCGCGCTGTGGCCGGCGCACCGCGCTGATCCGATGGCAGGAGCCAGGTGCTTATCCTGGTCTCCCATGGGGTGCAGGGCCCAAGGACTTGGGCCATCCTCCACTGCACTCCTGGGCCACAGCAGAGAGCTGGCCTGGAAGAGGGGCAACCGGGACAGGATCCCGACCGGGACTAGAACCCGGTGTGCCGGCGCCGCAAGGCGGAGGATTAGCCTAGTGAGCCGCGGCGCCGGCCATAACAACATCTTGATATACTAGCTTGGCATTCAACGTGTGGAAGTTCTATAATTTCATACAATGTTTACTACTACTTTCCAGCACAATGACAAATAGGACCAAGACAAATAATGTTAATAAGACGTGAACATGTTTGGTCATTTTATAGAATGACAAGAGGAACACAATACAAATAACTTCAAGACTTGGTACTTCACTGAAGACAGAGATGCATGAAAGATGAGAGTTCTAGGGGAATTAGTTGGAAAGAGGAATCCTCCCATATCATTATAATCTAGAGATCTTTCTCCCAGCAACACGTTAATCTTACTTATTCAGAGCACAAATGTTATGAGTCCTTGTAAATTAATGAAGCAGAAGTTTTACTGAAGTTTTTGCCTCCATTTAAATCCCCTTTGTCAACATTCTTTTTGTCCTGACAAGTATAATTTAATTTTAGCAGTTATCGTATTTCATGCAACACTATCAAAGGCATCAGGCTTTATTTGGTGAGACTAATGCAATGGAATTTTATGAAAATTTCCTGCTGTGTGCTGCTATAACATCTTTGCAGTGAAACTCAGTGAGTTTGCTACTGTTCTCAGTGAAATTTAACAAATTGACTCCAAAGCTTATAGAGGATTACTGCAATCCCAATGGAACCCTGGATCCTCAGGGTAGGAACAATGACATCGTGAGAAGTAATATAAGCTTGTACAGTGGCCTACATCATGCTATTACTTAATAGAAAAGGAGTAGTATTTATGATAATTACATTTGTGGAATGCCTCACACTGATGTCATACTTTATTTCCTCATTGCAATAAAAATACTGACAGCTTGTTGCATTGGTAAATAGAAGTGCAGCTCTTTCAGTGTAATATCAGTGGGGAAGTCTCAGAACTTAAAATACATTTTATTATAAGGACCATTCACCCTTTGAATTAATTTCATATTGCTGTTGGAATAAATCGCTACCATATCAGTGGCTTTACACAAAATAATGTGCTATTTTACAGGTCTGGAACTCAAAGTCCAAAACAGGAGTTATGGGGTATTAGGAGGACTCCTTTCCTTCCTGGAGGCCTTCAATGAATGTCCAAACATTCCCAACTTCTTGTGGCTGCCCATGTTTTTGTTTTTTTTTTTTGCTCAAGTTCTTTTAGCTTCAAAGCCAGACCATCACTCTCACCTTTGCTTCTGTCATCTTATCTCCCTCTCATGCCCTGTGTCCTTATAATATTTCCTTTGGATAATCTTCCCATCTCAAACACAAATGCAAACTCTATTTTTCCATGTAAAAACAATATAGAAGCAACTTCGTGTTAGGAATATAATGGAATGTCCAAGTGTCCAGACTGGGAGGATCATTCACCTCTATATCTGATGCTGAATTTCGTGATTATCTTCCAAGTATCTCCAAAAAGTTGAGAGTAAAGCATAATCCCTGGAACCTGTGGATATGTGACCAAATATGGAAAAGAAGATTTTGAAGATGTTGCTATGTTAAGGACCTTGGGACAGGAAAATCATCCTGGATTATGCAGGTGAGCCCTGTATAATCCCAAAGGTCCTCAAAGGGGAAGAAGGATGAGAGGAGTCGAAAGGACACCTGCTGGAAGAAGGTGATGTTATGGGAGAAGGATTCAAACTGCTGTTGCTTCATTAGAACATGGAGAAAGAGCATTTATGAACCAAGGAATGTGGGGAGTTTCTAGAAGCTGAAATGTGAGGAAACATATTCTACATTCCCCAGAGCCTCTAGAGGAAGCCTAGCCCTGCTGGCACCTTGATTTTAGTCTCATAGAACCATTTTGACTTTTGACTTCCAGAAGCATAAGCTAATAAATGTTTGTTATTTTTAATTTTCTGACTTTGTGATAGTATATTGTATCAGCAATAGCAAATTAATAGACATGAGCCAGAGGATATTAGCATTCTTTGTATTTGGGTTACTTGTCAGTACACTGTAAAATCATCTATACTTGAAAGTGAATTATAGAATCCTCTTTTTGTTCTAAGAAAAAAGGGAAGAATTTTAAAACTCAGTTGCTTTAGATTTTTTTTTTTCACTTTCAGAGCACTAGGGGAGTCATGGGAGCCAAGTTTTAAAGCAAACTTAATTTTAGAAAGTTGTGAATTTCTAGCTGCCTCCAAATATTTTGAAATTTCAACTCATTTATTTATCACAAATGTGACTTACAGTTCAGAAGACATTCATATTATGAAATCTAAATTTTACAAACTTATGTTTTTCATCTTTTAAATAAGTTAAATTGGATCAATGAAATTCCTTTGACAATAAATTATTGACGTTATTTTATTTATTTATTTGAGAAGCAGAAAGAGGGGAAGAGGGAGTGTGATGACTATTTATACATTCTTAAAATGTTCACAATATGTTAGGCTTGTCTGACCCTAATTCCAGGAGCCAGGAACTCCATCCAGTTCTCCCACAAGGTGGCAGGAACCAATTACTTGAACCAATACTGCTGGCGCCTAGGTTTCACATCAGCAGGAAGCTTGAGTCAGAAGCCAGAGGCAGGAATCGAACCCTGCACTCCAAAGTGGGTTAAAGGTGGCCCAACCAGCATCTTCCCAATTACTAAGTCAAATGCAGCTCCTATAATATTTTTAAAAATGGTCCCAGCCTAGAAAGTTAATTCTGAACCTGTCTTCTTCAATTTTGCTGACTTCAGAAGCACACTTGAAGACAGTTTGTGAGAGTAAAAATTACCGCAAGTGCTCTTCTCTTTGATGCATTTGTTGCTTCATATATAGACATTTTTATTTACTGGGCCCCTTATCGTTGTGACAGGGCATATCTTTTCTTTTTTTTTTTATTTTTTTTTTGACAGGCAGAATGGACAATGAGAGAGAGAGACAGAGAGAAAGGTCTTCCTTTTTCCGCTGATTCACCCCCCAATGGCCGCTGCGGTCGGCGCATTGTGCTGATCCAAAGCCAGGAGCCAGGTGCTTCTCCTGGTCTCCCATGCGAGTGGAGGACCCAAGGACTTGGGCCATCCTCCACTGCACTGCCGGGCCACAGCAGAGAGCTGGACTGGAAGAGGAGCAACCAGGACAGAATCCGGTGCCCCAATTGGAACTAGAACCCGGGTGCCAGTGCCGCAGGTGGAGGATTAGCCTAGGGAGCCGCGGTGCTGGCCAACAGGGTATATCTTTTCTTTGAAAGCTTTGTACACTTGAGATGGAGAAGACATGTAAAGAACTGCTAGGAAACTTGATTTCAAATGGTACTGTAGTTGTAAGCATATTGTGAGGAATAGAAAGGTGGCCTTTAAATTAATAAAGAGTATTGCAGTGGTCAGAATCTTATTTTACTCTCATGGCTTTCAATTTCCTGCCATCATAACTATCTGATTTTACAACCAATCTGTGGATTAGGAGTTAGGGATGACATCCACATACAATAGTGTAGACAACCAAGAAGTTATTATCGATCTTTATTTGATTTAAAGCTTTCCAAGTATTCACAACATAAAACTGAATGCAGACTTTATGTTTTCATTTATTTTTGTATCCTTCTTATGATGTCAAGTTGTTCAGATACTTAATGGGTCATTGGCATAGGAAAGATAAAAATGCTAAATAATTGATTAAGATGGGGCTTAATCATGAGATGATTAAGGTCTTTTTCACTTACAGTTGCTTCATTTCAGGTTCAGATCATTCTTGCAGCCACTCTTAACTGCACATATTCCAAGCTGAGTAACCATATCTAGATTCACTAGTTATTCCACACCAATAACTTATGTAATCCATTTAGTCTATCATTATAATGACTGAGATTATAAAGCATAGATGGACTCTTTGTTTCACATATTTAGTTTCTGTGTATGAGAATGGGGAATTCTGCCTACTTAAAGAACACCATTCATTTTATGAATAAAATAATATAACATCAAGCATTTTAATTATCTAGTAAAAAACTCAGTTCTTTTCATTAGGAGTGTGGTTACCTTATGATACAACCATTTCAACACATCTATGGAGGGTCAGTTGACTACCTAGAAAAGTATGGTAATGTGAACTCTGCTTTATTTCGCAGGTTGGTTACCCCTACTCAGTTTGTAATTAGGAAGTATTTTAAAACTTTGATTGTATTAATCCCCATTGAGATATATATAAATATATAGATAGATAGATGGATATAGATATAGATAGATAGATAGATAGATTTCTACATATATATGTGTATGTGTGTGTATGGACACATACACACACACATCTATTTTTGTATTTCAGCCTTGCCCTCAGAGAAAATGGAAGGCCCAGGTAATGCAATCCATTATAAAAATATTAAAGGATGGCCAATCAGCCAGCAAATGTTTATTTCAAGTCATGATATAGCATGTGGTCCATGTCATAGAGTTGAGGTTTTGCAATTAAATGAACTGATAAACTTTGAAATTAAAGAACAATTGCTGTATTGCAAGGAATCACAATAGGCTTATCCAGAATTAATAAGGAATATTCTGATGGGCTGGAAGAATACTGTTGATGCTGAGACTTTACAGTTTGAGGGAGAAGTGTGAAATAAAAATGGATATGGTACGCACATGGATATGTTATGGGCATAATGATAATTTTTTTTTGTTTAAGAGGGAGAGCCAGGAAGAGAGAGAGAGAGAGAGCACTCCCATACTGGCTCACTCCCCAAATACCTACAATCAACCCTAGATGGAGATGGAGCCAGAACTGGGAGCTGAACACACAATCCAGGACTCCCTTGTGTGTGGCAACAACCTAACTACTTGATCTGTCATCTATTGCCACTTAAGTTCTGCAGTGGCAGGAAGCCTGGCTCAGGAGCTAGAGCTAGGAACCCAACACAGCACTCCAAAATGGAACACAGGTATCTTTTTTTTTTTTTTTTTTTTTTGACAGGCAGAGTGGACAGTGAGAGAGAGAGACAGAGAGAAAGGTCTTCCTTTTTCTGTTGGTTCACCCCCCAGTGGCTACTGCGGCCGGTGTGCTGTGGCCGGCGAACGGTGCTGATCCAAAGCCAGGATCCAGGTGCTTCTCCTGGTCTCCCATGAGGGTGCAGGGCCCAAGGACTTGGTCCATCCTCCACTGCACTCCCAGGCCACAGCAGAGAGCTGGACTGGAAGAGGAGCAACCGGGACAGAATCCAGCGCCCTGACCGGGACTAGAACCCAGGGTGCTGGCACCGCAGGAGGAGGATTAGCTGTATCTTAATCACCAGGCCAAATGTCTGTCTGATAACTTTGGAATAACAGGAGACATTTCAGAAACAGATGGGAGAATATAGTTTTAACAATTTATTTTTCTAGTGATGAGCAAAGTAGCCATGTTTAATAGGGTAGGGCATCAATCAGAATGGATGCTCACCTCTTCAGATGGAATCTGAGAATAAGATTTTGACTTTGATGTCAAAGACAGTCTTAGAGAAGGGTGTATGACACAGTAGTTAAGACACGGCTTGAGATGTCAAATTTCTCATCAGAGGGCCTGGATTTGAGTTCATGCTCTGCTCTTTATTCTAGCTTCCAGTTAATGTGCATCTTAGGAGGCAGAGGTGATGGCTCACGTACCTGAATCACATATGTGAGAGATTGAAATGAGGTTTTGGCCCCTGGCTTTGGCTCGACCTAGCCCCAGCAGGCATTTTAGGATGGAACAAGTGGTTGAGAGATCTCTCTGTGTCTTGTCTGTCTGCCTCTTTCTCTGACTTCCAAATAAAGAGTAAATAATAAATAATTAAAAAAAAAAACAGTCTGAGTTCAACCATGAATAAGAAGGGCTATCAATGTTCACTGAAAATAGAAAAACTAAGGGGAAGAATTGTTCCATTCAGCATTTGCTGTCAATTCCAATAGTTTACATCTAACGCTACAAGCAGCACAGACACTGTACTGAAGGAGAAGGGAGTTTTGCCATTGAGACAACTTTTACCATTGTAGAGAACAGGTGGGTATGTGATTTCTAATAGGTACCAAGGCTTGTGCCAAGCCTTCAACATACAGTAGCTCATTTAATCTACTGCCAAGTTAAGTGAGTAGTTGTGGCTTACATTATATTAGTCAGGGATCAGTCAGAGAGATACAAACCATGCTAGGTCATCCAACACTGCAGACTGTTGGTACACAGGAGTTGATTTACTGAATGAGAAAAAGATGGAAGGTGCAAGTAATTGAGGAAGCGACAACCATCTCAATTACTTCCACCTTCTATTTTGTTTGTTATTCCATAAGCCAACTCTTGTGTTAAAGGTATCAGCATGTAGATGCTCAAGTAGAGGGCGCTGAGTTGGAACTTAGACTTCTGAAGAGGAGTCATCACCTGTCTGCTACTATTACCATTCAAGAACTGTGAGCTTCATTCTGTGAGTGACAATGGAAGCTAAAAACTAAGGCCAGCTGATACTACTAGGAGGTAAGTCCCTGCTTGGAAGAGTCCATGAGAATTGCAAGCAAAATGGAAGGATGACTTGCCCTCCTTCCTTCTGAATAACATAACAAGAAGCCAGCTGGCACCAAATAAATGTAGTTGGCTGAGCCCCAGCTCCAGTCACTCAAACAGCACACAGAGGGGTGATTCGGAACTGGTACACACAGCATATTCATCAGTACCAGTATTTTACTCATAAAATGTATGATACTTAGAAAAATTGAGCAACATCCCTAGGGTCATACAGTCAATACACAATACAGTCAGAAAGGAAATACCAGGTTGTCTCACATGATCTATCACTCCCATGAATGCTTCCTTCTGTTATAATAACTGGCTTTATCATTTAGGGTAACATCTTATTAAAATACTGTTGTTATGGGATTCTGGGGCTGATCCCAGGCTCCCACCAGGCACCTAGCAGCATCAGGCTATCCAAAGTACTAGCATTGGCCTGATACTTACAGTTAGGCACCTTACAGATGCCTGGCAGGTCGTGGGTACCGTTGAGGATTGCGAAGCCTTCTGATGCTTGGATGGAGAACAGTTGATCCTGGGCTCTGAGCCTGAATCAGATTTGCTCACCCCCTCTGGGATTCCTCTCACATCTGGAGTGGGATTTATTCATAAAATGCTTCACACTCCATACAAAATACTCCTAAATACCACATATAAAAATGATTGTTGAGAATGTTTTACCTCTAAGGAATGTTCTCGCCAAATTACATCTAAAACGCAAGAATAGGCTGGTGTATTTTCATCCTGTTTGTGTGAATTTCCAAGTTCAGCTAAATGAGTGTGCATCCTGCCAACGCTTTTAAAATATAAGAGCAGACAAGTTTTACCTAAGTTGCTTTTTTGTATGAAATCTAACTTTAGACAACTTGAAACACCCTCACTGGAAAAATATTAATAAGAGGCCTTAGCATCTAAGAATCACTCAAGGACTGTTTTCTTTCAAAGTGCTATTCTTGAGCAGAAAATGGAAAATTCATAATATCCAAAAGGCTAGATTACTTAGTTTATCACCCTTATTATGGTAACTCTAAGAGAAACAGCAAGTGGTTTCACAATTGCTCATTTATAAATGTGAATTTAAAACAGAGTTAAGATTGCAAGTCATAAGGAAAATTTTCAGGAGCAATAACATTAGTCAAAATGTGTTTGTCTTCACAGTTGGTGGAAATGTGTGTGGTAGGACATTGGAGACAAGACCATGTATTCAAGCCACATATATTGCACATTTTCAGTCAAAAGAAAAAACAGCTATAAATCAGGTTGACTATTTACTGTTTTAATGCACTAGAAAGTAATTTCTCAGAAGTTTTCCCAGTTGCTGCTGTACAGAATTTTTGTTAACGTTTTGTTGTTGTTAGAGTCAATACCTTGATTTGTTCCAAGGAATAATATTTACTCCAGGAAAAGGCTTCTTCTCATCATTTTTCCAAAACCTCTAAGTACCAAAAGACCTTTTAGAAGTTGTTTTCTTTTGGGATTCTCACTGAGCCACCTACTCTTTGGAGGAAAACTACTTCAACACCAAAAACAAATACAGTCAATTAAGAAATGCTGCGGCTGACTGATGGGTCTCAATGTGGAGAAGCCTGTGGTTAGTCCAGCAGAACCACTGACTTGCGCAGAAGCCTAAATAAAGATATCTTTCTTTACAGCACATACTTAGTCTGATCCTATGAGCTAAGTGCCCATCCCTGAGATTCCAGGCTCTGCTTGGATCCCTATGCACTTTTTTTTTTTAAACCACCCAGGGAGCGTAGTATGGATTTGCTAATTAGTATTTGCAGTGTACTCCTGAATTCCTCCAGGAAATGGATTCTGGTTACAAACTACTGAGAGTAAGCATGTTTGCATAAGAAGTTTATACAACTGAATTTGAAGATGTTTTCTTTTCTTTTTCTCTCCTCTTTTTATTTATTTATTTATTTATTTATTTATTTTAGCTTTAGCAATGGACAAATTTCTTCTGTTTGACAGGCTTTTGTAAACTATCATTGTTACATTTATAGTGTTATTCCACTAGCTTACATTTATTTTGTATGGCTTGTAGCTACAACTCACGTCATGGGAACGAGTTCAAAATCAATCTTTTGAGTCTGGTATATAGCCCAAACTGAAGCTAGGTCAATTGTATGATAAGATAAATGGAATGATGAGGTTTTTTAATATGGATCATGAAAACGTAAGAAAATAGATATTTGCTTTAAGAAAATGAAAAATAAAAGATGAAGAAATAAATTATTGAGCCCATGTCCTTCCTAGAAAAATATTCCAGGGGAGGGCATTTGGCACAACAGTTAAGACATTTGATGCCCGATCTCATGATCTCACAGTGGAGTGCCTGGGCACTCCAGACTAGGCTTTGCCTTTGTTTTCAAATTCCTGCTAATGCATGTCCTGGGAGACAGCAGGTGATCTGTATTAGTCATCTTTTCATTAGTTTAGCTAAAATACTTGAAAGGAGATTCTTGGGAAGAAAAAGATGTATTTTGGTTTGTTTTGGAGGTTTATAGTTCTGGGTCAAGCAGGCCCTTTAGCCCAGCGTCTGGTCATGGAGGAGAATGTGCAGAGCAGCGATAACATGATGGTCCAGGAAGCAGAGTGAAGCTAGGCTGAACTTCAACTAAACAACCAGCCCCTTCCTGTGAGTTACTTCCTAGGGCCAGCCCCAAGAGTTCTGAAGACCTGTCACTCACCTCACCAGAATTAGAACAAATCTGCCACCTTAAACTATTGACCATTAGCAACAATCTATTAATTATCAACGTAAGATTTGGGAGTTTAAATGTCCACACGAGTGTGGGAATCCTAGCCCTGTTCAGCCTATAACATGACAGCTGAAATAGCTGAACATCTGTCACCCACACGGGGGACCCCAGTTAAGTCCTTGGCTTCTGACTGGCTTGGCACAGCCCTGGTTGTTATAGGGGAGTGAACCAGCAGAAGGGAGATTTTTCTCTCTCTCTTTCTGTCTCCCCCCATCTATCTGTCTCTCTGTCTCTGCCTTTCAAATAAATGAAGAGAGAGGGAGGGAGGGAGCGAGGGAGGGAGGGAGAGAGAGAGAGAGAGAGAGAGAGAGGAGAGGGAGAGAGAGGAGGAGGAGGAGAAGAAAACAGAAAAGAAAGGAAAAGAAAAGAAGAGAAGAGAAAAGAAGAGAAAAGAAAAGGAACTATCTTAAAATTCAATCTTAAAACAATATTTGTGGCTTCAATGTATTAATAAACCAAAATCTGAAATAAATATGGGAGTATTTCTGTGTTTGTGTGACTGGAATAAAACTTGGAAAAATGTGAGTATTTAATTGCAAACATACAAAGTAAGTGCTTGTATGCATGTGTGTGCTCACACACACTTACAAACTGACACACACGAACAAGCATGTTGAAAAATCTCCAGCTAGTAAATTATCACTCTAAAACAAGTACACCTCAGTCACAGAGGAGTTGTCATAATTCTTTCCTCTTCCAATTGCATTTCAATGCGCACAGGCATGCCAAGAAAAAGCTAAATGCTCATGCATGAACACATGCTTAAACATGCACACGCCCACACCCACCCACTCACTCACACACACATATACCCCTACCTCTGAGGTTATGGTTACCTTTTGATCAGGGATTTTGCAAAAATATTTAAAGCTCCTAAAGAAACCATGAAGTCTGTGAAACATTTGTAGGTTCTGACAAGCTTCCAAGCTCTCTGGTGGGAATACTTTGTGTTCTTTTCCGTCCTCCTGGAGGAGAGCAGTGGTTTATGGACAAGCTCCTAGGCAATTAGAATTGCATAATTCAAATTAATAACCCCATAAAACACTGCAGATTATGTACTTGGCTTTTCTAACCCATAGCCAAAGTGCCATTCTGATAGCAATTTTAGAATTACTTGGAATTCATCCCAGGTTTGCTAAAAATATTTTTTAATGTTAAAGATATTTGAAATAAAAAGGTTTTCATATAATGTAGAGTTTTTTTAAATTTACAATTAGATTTTCAGGTTAGTAGGATATGGAAAATATTTGCTTTCAGTGTTTTTGCTTTACTGGCAAGTGGATTTTAAGGTCATATTTTTCTCACATGGACCTTTTCTAAGTAGAAAAGGGGGAATAACAGAGGAGATGGAAACACAACTTCATTTTATCATGTTCCTGTTATGCTTCATCACGTTGTCTAGTGAAATGAATGAATAAATTAGGCTTTTGGTTTCATGTGCAGGATTATGTGTTTTATGTATATACCCCTAGTTTTAATTTAGTAGGGCAGTCCTTTCCATAAGAAGATAGGTCTCATTAAAAGAAATGTCATTATGGAACTGTGTGCATTAGGTTTAATTGTCACTCAATTTAAAAGGAATACTTGGGAGAGCAGAGCATTAGAGCATGAGAAAATGATTAGTTGGGGTTCCTTTTAAGGAGAGGAGCCAAATGTGTGAGAAGTTGTGCCTTTGGGGCAAATAAAACAATCAAATAGTTGGAAATGAGGTTGCAAGCCTTACATAAATGACCGTACTGCTCTATTTTCAGGCCTCCTGCCTTTCTTTAATGACCACTGCTCTTTTTCTACAGGCAATTGATGAAGAGGGGCCAGACTAGAGGGAGGAAGAGGACTTGGGCCCAACTAGGACAAGACCCCTGAAGGGTTGCCTTACGGGAATTCTTATATTCTCTCACCAGGTGAAAAGTCAAATTTGCTGCTGAGATCAGGAATCCTTTTTCAGTCCAAGACTCTATCTGACCCGAAGTTACCTGAATTTCAGTGAACATCAGAAGCCATCTAGAGGGGCTTGCTAAAATACAGACATCTTGGCCGGCGCCGTGGCTCAATAGGCTAATCCTCCACCTTGCGGTGCCGGCACACTGGGTTCTAGTCCTGGTCAGGGCACCGATCCTGTCCTGGTTGCCCCTCTTCCAGGCCAGCTCTCTGCTGTGGCCAGGGAGTGCAGTGGAGGATGGCCCAAGTGCTTGGACCCTGTACCCCATGGGAGACCAGGAGAAGCACCTGGCTCCTGCCATCGGATCAGTGCGGTGCGCCAGCCGCAGCGCTCCAGCCGCGGCGGCCATTGGAGGGTGAACCAATGGCAAAAAGGAAGACCTTTCTCTCTGTCTCTCTCTCTCACTGTCCACTCTGCCTGTCAAAAAAAAAAAAATACAGACATCTGGCCCTACTCCTTGACTTTCTGATGGAATAAGTCTGGAAGTTGAACATGAGAATTTGATCATGAAAAATATTTATCTGAGAGGCAGAGAGACAGATACACAAAGAGACAGAGAAAGATGAGAGAGAGAGTGAGTGCTCATCCATTAGTTTACTCTCCAAATGTCTGCAACAATCAAGACTGAAGATAAGAGCTGGGAACTCAGTCCTGGACTCCCACATGGACAGCAGGGACCCAACTACTTGAACTGTCTATCACCTGTTACCTTTCAGGGTGCACATTAACATGAAATTGGAGTCAGGACCTGGAGATGGGCATTGAACCTAGGTGTTCTGATGTGAGAAGCAGTATCTTAACTACTAGGTCAAATGTCCATCCTAGGGGGCCAGCGCCGTGGCTCACTTGGTTAATTCTCCACCTGTGGCGCTGGCATCCCATATGGTTCTAGTCCTGGTTGCTCCTCTTCCAGTCCAGCTCTCTGCTGTGGCCCTGGAGGGCAGTAGAGGATGGCCCAGGTGCTTAGGCCCTGCACCCACATGGGAGCCCAGGAGGAAGCACCTGGCTCCTGGCTTCGGATCGGCGCAGAGCTGGCTAAGGGGGCCATTTGGGGAGTGAACCGATGGAAGGAACACCTTTCTCTCTGTCTCTCCCTCTCACTATCTGTAACTCTACCTGTCAAATAAAAAAAAAATGTCCATCCTAGATTTTGCTTTTGTAACAAATTCCCAAGTAACAATCATGCTGGTCCTTGATCCTCATTTTGAGAACCCTTGGCCTAGAATGGGCTAAGAAGGACTAAATGGCTCCAAATAGATTAAAGGTACATCTACATACAAATATGAATATAATAGGATAATCTCATAAATTACTTCAGTATACAGTCATACTTGAGGACTACTATTATTCACGTTCAACTGACTCTCAGCTGCAGGAATGGTATCCATACATGAGAGTACTCCGTAAAACTATATCCAAATGTAGTTAAAAGATGATTTTTTTGTTTGTGTGAAAGATTTTATAATATTTGTGCAGTTTTTTTTTTGACCATGCCTTTTTCCATGAACTTTATCTTTTAATTCTATTTCCATAAACTTTTTGAATTGTTGTTGTACAGGTGAGCTTCTTAATTTATCCTAATACCTCACTCCAGAAAGTTCTTGATCCTGATATATGGATATGGGGGGATTATTGAAAGAGGAAGTAGAGAGAAATCCAGTTTCACTGAAGTACCCACCCCTTCAGTACAGAAACCAGAATCCTTTGATTCAGTTACCTTGAATTGTGCGATTTGGGGGAAATATTATCCAGCTATCATAGAACCACATAGTTGGAAGACAGTGGAAAATAACCTCAACAGAGACATTGTTTTCAAAGATGCATTTATATGAAAGACATAGTTACAGAAAGATAGGGAGGAACAGACAGTGAGAGAAATCTTCCATCACCTAATTCACTCCCCAAATGGCCACAACGGCCAGAGCTGGACCAGTCTGAAGCCAGGAGTCAGAAGTTTCCTCTGGATGTCCCATGTTGGTACAGCAGCCCAAGCACTTGGGCCAATTTCTACTGCTTTCCCAGGCACATTAGCTGAAGCTGAATTGGAAGTGGAACAGCCAAGACACCAACCAGGGCCCATATAGAAGCCAGTGTTGCAGGCAGCGGCTTTACCTGCTAAGCCACAACAAACAAAGAAGTTTGATTCCTCCAAACACAATGTATACAATAAATGTATAAGGAAATAAAAATGCTAATTACCCTGCTTTAATCATTACATATTGCATACATGTAATGAACTTTTAAAAAAGATTTATTTATTTTGTTTGGAAGGCAGAGTTGCAGAGAGATGGGGAGAGAGAAAAAGAGAGAGAGAAAGAGGAAGAGAGAAATTTTCCATCTACTGGTTCACTTCTCAAATGGTCCCAACAGTCAGGACTGGGCCATGCTGAAGCCAGGATGCAGGAACTCCATCCTGGTCTCCCAGGTGGGTGGAAGGGGCACAAGGACTATGGCCTTCTGCTATCGCTTTCCAAGAAGCATTAGCAGTGAGCTGTATTGGAGCAGCTGGGACTTGAACTTGTGCTCATATGGGATGCAAGCATTACAGGTGGCAGCTTAATCTGCTGCACCGCAAAGCCTGTTCCAGGTGTGTTGGATTACAAAAGATTATACTGCATAATTGTACGATTATTATTTATGAACCAACATGAAAAAGGATGATGATTGGGATACACACAGAGAGGAAAGGCCAGGTGGGAGCACAGTGAGAAGATGAGCATCTGTGAACCAGAGAGAGGCTTTAGGAAAAATGTTGATCTTGGGATTCTAGCCTCTAGAACCAGGAGAACATGGATTTCTGTTGTTTAACTATCCAGTCTGTGGTACTTGGTCATGGTAGCCTGAGCAGTCTAATATAACATCTCAGGAAGATAGTCTAGAAATTAGAGCCAAAGGCCCTATAATCCACCTTTGTCTATCACTACAAAGCTTTCTCAAAATGTGTCCCTCTACATTGAGAGAAATGTCTCCAAATTTATTAATATACATCCTTCCATTGAGTCTTCCATGAATTTTTTTTTTTTTTTTGACTGGCAGAGTTAGACATTGAGAGAAAGACAGAGAGAAAGGCCTTCCTTTTTCCGTTGGTTCATCCCCCTAGTGCTGCGCCGCGTTGCGCCGATTCGAAGGTAGGAGCCAGGTGCTTCCTCCTGGTCTCCCATGTGGGTGCAGGGCCCAAGGACTTGGGCCATCCTCCACTGCACTCCCGGGCCACAGCAGAGAGGTGGACTGGAAGAGGAGCAACCAGGACAGAACCGGTGCCCTGACCGGGACTAGAACCCGGGGTGCTGGCGCTGCAGGCGGAGGATTAGCCTAGTGAGCCGAGGCGCTGGCCTGTCTTCCATGTTACAATCAGCTGGTTATTGAATCCCTAATAGAGCCATTGACATGCTTGAAGTAATAGCTATCACTCATTCATCCAGACTCTGATACAGGGGCCGGCGCTGTGGCGCAGCGGGTTAAAGCCCTAGCCTGCGGTGCCTGCATCCCATATGGGTGCTGGTTTGAGTCCCGGCTGCTCCTCTTTCAATCCAGCTCTCTGCTATGGCCTGGGAAAGCAAAGTAGAAGATGGCCCAAGTCCTTGGGCCCCTGCACTCGCGTGGGAGACCTGGAAGAAGTTCCTGGCTCCTGGCTTCAGATCAGCTCAGCTCTGGCCTTTGGTAGTCATTTGGGGAGTGAACAAACGGAGTGAAAGAACTCTCTCTTTCCCTCTGCCTCTCCTTCTCTCTGTGCAACTCTGACTTTCAAAAAAATATAATATTAAAAAAAGAACTCTGATACTTTAAATTAGTCCTCATAGGATGTATTTTATATAACCTTGATCATTTGTTTGTTTCTTCTTTTGGGTTTTCTCAAGTTCCCCTAAGGCAGGATCCCAAATAGTTTGTTCTGTTCTTAATCCTACAAATAGGCCCCAAAAGCCCATGTGTCATATGACAGAAAAGACATAAAAAGCCCCTTACTGTGATCATCCCCTGTTTCTGCTAATTCTGAATTTTCTGAAGATTGGCATTTCACTGGATCCTTTTTCCTGGCCATTACAAATTCAATGTTCTTTACAGGGTTCA
Organism: Lepus europaeus; assembly: GCF_033115175.1. Taxonomy (NCBI): domain Eukaryota; kingdom Metazoa; phylum Chordata; class Mammalia; order Lagomorpha; family Leporidae; genus Lepus; species Lepus europaeus. Next base: position 87,874,114 of record NC_084838.1, on the reverse strand, counting down.
TGGGTTTAGTTTCCTCTTCTGTTTTGGGCGCCTTGTAGATTGATGGGCCACTTGAACCTCATTTCTCCCTTACTAATCTCAGACTTCCTTTTCTTTAACCTCACCTAATTTGGTGAGGGATTCTCAGCCTTGGGATCTACTTACTTCTTCCATTTGCACTGACATCCATAGGCCCCTCAGTGCTGTCCTCCCCCTGCCTCCCCGGCAAACTTGACCTTCATAAACGCACTTGGGGGCTTCCTGCAGTAGAGTAGTGACTCATTTCCTGCTGTGAAAATTCCTATCTGCATTATGATATCCCAGGGTTCTTCCCAAATAGCACTTTAAAAAGCAACAGAAACACTGTTCATTGAATATTTAATCTACTGTCAGTCACTATCCTAAGCAGTTTGCATACATGATCTAATTTAATATCAAAACTGTATCCATTGGGATGATTACATCACTTTCATCTGGGGTATGAGGGAACAGATGAAGTAGCTAGGTTAAAGTGACTTGGGCCAACTCATTTATTTACTCATCACCAAATTATGACTTCTTCTCCACACTATGTCTGACATTCAGGCTTTAAGCGAAAGTGGACTACATCCACAATGCTGTTCTTTTATTCATTAACTTTTAACTTCTAAATTTCATTTAAAATTAATATTATTTTTTTAAACATCCACATCTTATTTGAAAACCACTATCCACTGGGGAGACTAGCTGGTCACTCCTGTGACTAGCTTAGTGAGAATACATTTCACAGTTGGTTACATGGTAATAACTTTTCAACTTTTTCTGTAAAGATGTAGTCAAACCCAGAAGAACTGTCCTGGGTTTTCTGAATGACTCATCAAAGATTACAGATTTCATATTTTGTGTTAATGATTCATTCAAAGTTTACATTCTCCTGCATAATATATTTGTGTTTGCTTTGGTATAAATTATTTATATGTCTAAATGCTTTGCTTACACTTAAAGAAATTATTCTCTGTATTCCCTCGTTGTTGGATAAGATACTGATGGACTGACTTTATGAATTTCAAAAATGCAATGGACTGAAATGTGGAAGGTTCCATGACCAGGAAATGCTTCTTCTTGTTAATGTCATAAATGTGGATGTGGATACATATGTGAAGTCAGATCACAAATCCTTCCTGTGGCTGATTTAGGAGTTCTGTAGTAATCACTGAATAAAAATGCCAAGAACATTGCCAAAGAGACGGTTCAAGATAGGGTCTCTAGACACTGTATTTTTGGAAACTTTGTTGGAATTGTTTATATATTTGATTCATATGGTGAGGCTTAACATTCTCTGTTCTGCTGGGCACTCCAATTTTAGCATCAATGGCATTTATAATTCCATGGTACTTTTCAGTGGAAAAAATGAAAGATGATGTTATACTTACTTTTAACAAAGACACAGTAAACATCATTATTTTTAATTGAACAAAAATGTTCAGATACCTCCTCATTCCCCACAAGCAGTTCCCCATTTCAGTTCCCAACATTCATTTTAATTGCCATGATCTTGTCATAGGCAATAACAATCTTGAGAGTTTCTTCTTGCAATTATTGATTGCGATCATTTAGCTGAGAAAAAAAAATGTTGACTAGATAAGCCGATTTTGTTAAACATTCTTTGTCATTCCAGACAAAAAAAAAGAGTTAATTCATCTTATCCAGTGCTTCACCCTTCCTGACAGTCTGTATTCTCCTTCTCTGGGAGGAGAAGCCAGGAGCACAGTGCTTTGTGGTTCCTGTTGCACATTTGGGTTATGATGTTCCCAATTAAACTAGAGTTCATCTGTACAGTAAGTTTTCAAAGTCACTTCTCATTGTTAAAAAAAAGAGTTATTCAAGTCATTGGACTTTTGTTAAAATAAAAATTTCATTTTTACCACCCCATTGAACACACAGAGGAAATCAGGAGGCATATTGTTTGAAGTGAGTGTTCTTGGTAAATGATGCAGTGACTGCTGGGTCATTCACAATGACTAATGTCCTTGATGCAGGTTACCACTCCCAAAGTTTGACATTGGAACCTTTTTTCAGCTTGACTGCCTCTTTTTGATCCAAAATAGATTTAGTCATGCCTATAGCACGGGCTCTATCAAATATTCTGTTACATGAGCTTCATCTTTTAAAGTATTTTTGAAAATGACCTTGAAGCTAACTTTGAAAGACATTTTATTTACCTATTTGTATTTTTATTGAGGTGCTTCTAAAAGAGTCTTTGTTATTTGGAAAAAAATCTGGTAATTCCTCTCAAATTATGCTAATTGTATTTTAAATGCTGCTACAAAAGTGATGGGATCTGACTATTTCATCTCAAGGTTTTCCAATACAATATTTTACAGGTTTTAAGTTGGTTATTCCTTCCTAGTCAAAACCTGTGTTTTAAATAAATACCAAGATAGGTTTTGTTTTGCTGATGCTTAGCATCTACATGGTAGTGTCTTGATTTTATTAAAAGTCATACTCACTGAGAATGTCTGTAGCATAATTTCTTAGACAATTCTCAATTCCTTTAGGTTTTCTCTAACTTCGTTTTTGAAATCTTGTATAAATTCACAAGCTTCAGGGTTTGATTAGATCTTTCTGGTTTAAGCCAAAATGTCATACACTCACGTCAAATTATAATTAAAATATAAACCAAGAGTGACACTATAAACATTAACATTTTCAGTTATTTTGTGATATTATAGCTTTCAGTGTGATGGAAATTGTAGCTAAATTTAATTGTGCTCATAAGAATTTATTCAAATCATAGATTGGAATATTTATGTTTGTGCTCTTTATTGCTCACTTGATTGTTTATGGCCTTTTTTTTTTTTATAGCAGCATTTAAAAGACCTTTATCAGTGTTCAGGTTTTCTGACTTCCAAAGCAATGTTTTAGAGACAAAAGGAGAGAAGTGAAGGAAGCCAGTAGCCAATTCATGTTAATGGAATTAGGAAAAGAGACAGATCTAAGAAGTCTCACCTGCCCTGAAGTTCACATGTCCTGGGTGTGCCTGGCAGAAGAGAAATATGAGGCATTAAAGATGCAATAGGTTCTGCCCCTGTGGACATGGAACCATGTGAATAGATCTGTGGGCTGGCGATAGGAGACTCGTGTCCAGGAAGCTGTCTGTGCGGTCCTTCAACTCCTCTGGATCGTCACAGGCCCGTTTAGGAAGACATCTGTCCTGTTCACATGAGCTAGCCTATCACTAATGAGTCATTCCACAGAAAGTAGCTTTCTGGATGTAAAGCTCTGATAAGTTGTGTCCGGATCAGTTTGTTCTCACAGATACATCTTCAGCACCCTCCTTTTTCTGAGCAGCTCAAGTAATTTATAAGTCCTCTGAAAACAGTGAGTGTTATTAAGAATGAAGGAAACAGAGTGGATATGAAAGGGACTGTGTGGAGGAAGAACTTTAAGGCTCATGACATCCCTCCTTAATATAGCAACCATTTTGCTGATGGCAGTTGGGTGAAAAAGAACCAGTGATTATGTGAGTACTTGTTTTCAAAACAAGAAAGCAAAACGTGGTTTATAGTTTAAATAATAATCCATAAGAGAAAAGAAAAGACTGGGTTGGCGATGCAATTTATGTCCAAATTTCTATGTTGTAACTTATATAGACACACAAGAATTAGCTTTAAGGGCCAGCGAAATTAACAGAGTCTGGCCTTGTCACAGCAGCATTCTTTGTTCATGATGCAAATAGCATGCTGGTTTTCTAATTATCACAGAATGCAAGATTTCTTGTTCATGTGCTAAACTTTCTGTTCTTTGGGCTTTCATGAAAATCAAAAGATCAGCAGATATGGAATATACAGTCTGTTGAATCCCATGTATGTATGCAATAAATATCTCAAAGACACAGAAGAGAAACCAAAAAGGACTCCACCCCAGTTTACAGTAAGATTAATGTTGTGGATATAGACACTATGCTTCCTCCATGGTGTAGGTACTGCAGAGTGCAACCACAGTCATGGTTTTCATAAGCTTCTTCAGGAAAAAATACAGATTTCTGAGATATTTGTAAAGCCGAAGTTTAGAGATATTGAAAATAAATTTTATTTGAGAATGTAGATATTGTGGCAGGACTAATGATAGAAAATGGAAAAATAAATAGATTCATGATTTCTAATTCATAAGTTATAAAGTCCGTTTTCTTGTTTCTTAACCCTGGGTATCCACTGCTTCTTTGATTTATTTAGTTTCCTGAATGTTTTAATTCTTTCCATAACTTACTGTCCTATTAAAATGCCATCTCCACCAAAGAGGCTTCCTGAATGCCTTGAATAAAACTACCTATTTCCTCTTCTATTTCTTCTTAGGAAGAAGAAATACATTATTTGGTATTTTTCACATGGAATGTTCTCTTTTTAAAAAATATTTATTTATATGACAGGCAATGAGAGAGAAAGAGAAAAAGAGAGAGAGAGGAGAGAGAGAGAGAAAGACACTCCCATTTACGGATTTCACTCTGCAAATACCCACAAAGGCCTGCCAGCCAGGACCAAAATTTGAGCCTAAATGCTATCCAGGTCCCCCTTGTGGCAGGAATTCAAATACCTGAGTCATCACTACTGCCTCCTTGACCTGCGTTGATTGGAAGCTGGAATCAGGAGCCTGAGCCTGGGATGGAACCCAGGCACCCAGGCACTCTGACATGGAATGTGGGTGTCTCAACTGCTCAGATAATGCCCTCCTCCATGTTATTTCCTAATTCAGGTTGTATTTGTTTTTCTGTATGGCTGATTTCTTTCTCCAGAGTGAAAGCGAATTGAGCACCAGCACAACACCTTACTCAAAGTTTATCCTCCAGACACAGGGAACAGGAATGTTTTCTGTAGAGGGTCTCATAAAAAATATTTTCATTTGTTTGGGCCACATGTAGTTTCTGTACTTAAATTCCAATTTTTACTACTATTTAAAAATGTGAAAAACATTCTTATATTGGTATTTGTACAAGAACAAATTGTAGGCCAGTTTTGGTCCAAGAAGTATAGTTTCTCACCCCTGCCTCAGAATATTTAAAAGGGCATATAATAGAAAATACAAAATGCCTGTAAAATGAATGAGTAATACAGGCTGGCTATCCCTTTATCTGTAGTGACTGGAGTCAGAGTGTCAGATATAGGATATTTTTAGATTTGGGAATATTTGAATATGAATAATGAGATATTTTAGGGATGAGATTCAAATTTAAACACAAAATTTATTTATGACTCATATAAACCTTATATACATATGTTAAAGGTAATTTTTTTCACTTTTTTAAAATTGTGAAATTTATTTATTAACATAAGCACTATTAAGTTAAGGATATTTTTGTAATAAATGACATTAAGGGTAATTTTATGCTGTTTCTGGTTACCTGTGAATTGATTGTGATCTATCACATGACAGGTGTGGAATTTTCTACTGTGACATCATGTTGATACTGAAGAAAACTTCATATTTTGGAAGTTTTCATATTTTTGGATTAGAGATACTCAAACTATAATAATAAATAATAACTAGTAAGTAGTATACTAGAGTATTCAATTGTTTTCCTATTCTAATCCATATGCATAAAAATAATAAAATATTTGTACCTCTATTAAACAAGTTTATCAGGTCATCTTGTTCTTCCAGAAGCTGTTTAGTCATAAAACAAATAGAATTTACTTTTTCTTAACTACCCAATTTTAGTTAATTGTTATTTTTCCTCAATATATGTGATGGTGGATATTAAAAAGCATCATACTCAATGTGCAAAAGATCCATATACAGCAAAACAATGAAGCAGAGAATTGTAAAGGAGCAAAGCTTATAGTCTGTGAGTTGCTAAATTATTAATCCATTACTAAATATTTATTGAGTCATTCTTCCCATGGGAGGAAGCTACTATGCGTGCTTCTGCTTAAGATGTTGAAAGCCATAGGAATCACTTGCTCTTACCCCAAACAATGAGACAGTGCCAGATAATCTAAGAAATCTTAACTGTTTTTGAACCCATCAGAGACTGGGGGTCATAACACAGTGGAGGGAACTGAATTCCAAAGAGGGACAAACTCTTCTGAGGAGAAGTGGAAAACATGACCTATCTCACCTCTGGAAGAACAGCGATGGACGAGGTATGTGCCAGGGAGGCAGGTGAGAAAAATCCAGCTAAAATATTAATGAATTCTTAAAGGCCAAATGTGAGCTAGTGTATCAGCTTAGATTGCCTGGGAATTCCAAATACACATTGGCTCACAAGCTCTACTTCAAAGGCGTCCCCTGAGTGTGCTCAGGAAATACTAGAGGCAGAGCTGGAGACTAGTCAGAACGGCCTCACTGCCACAGGCAGACATATGGTGACTGCCTGCCTTGAGGGAAAGGTATCTTCCCAGGATTTGGCATCTTACAAGTGAAAGAATTGCACTTCTGAGAGTTGGGGAGAGACCCCATGTACCCCACAGCCACGATGGGAGGTATATACACAAAACACCTCTGCCTCTCAGAGAGGAGAGGGCTAGAAATCGCCACTTCTTTATGTTGCAAATCAAAAGAAGAGCTATTGCTTCCAATTCAAGACTTCTGCTTCTAGGGCAGGAACCAGAAAACCTTTTTGACCAATAATATTGCAACAGTACAAAGCATATATTTTCAATGATCAGGGAAGAAATGCCAACTTTCTGCTACACTAGAACTTCAGGAGAGTAAAGTATATTTTGGTTTCCTTGAGGATCAAAGTGCGAAAAAAAGTGAAAAATCCCCACTTGTAAATAACCAGGCTTAAGAACCTACATAACAGATTAATCCTCTGCCTGTGGCACTGGCATCCCATATGGGCACCAGTTTGAGTCCCAGCTTCTCCACTTCTGATCCAGCTCCCTGCTAATTGCCTGGGAAAGCAGTGGAAGATGGCCTAAGTGCTTGGGCCAATGCACTCACATGGGAGATCTGGAAGAAGCACCTGGCTCGTGGCTTCAGAGCAGCCCAGCTCCAGCTGTTGCAGCCATTTGGGCAGTGAACCAGTGGATAGAATACTTTTCTCTAACTCTGCTTCTCAAATAAATAAATAAATCTTAAAAAAAAGAAAACCTACATAGCTCTGCTATGAATGTTGTACTAACAAGCAATGGACAATTAAGTTTACTCATGAGATAGAGCAAAAGAAGCAGTTGACAAATGACAGCCAATAGGCCACTTCTACTAAGCGGGCCATTTGTTTTAAACATATGTTTTATTAATTCTTTCATCTAGAGCAAAATCAAGAGTGACAGAGATGGAGGTAGAGATAGAAGGATAGACAGACTGACAACTTCCATCTGGGTCACTCCCCAAGTGTTCTCAACAGCCAGGATGGAGATGCCAGGAACCAGAAACACCAAATGAGTCTATCACATGGGTTTGACAAAGGCCTAGGCATTTCAGCCAACTACTGCCTTTGGAAGATTCATTAGCAGGAAGTTGGGTCAGAAATGTAGCAGCTGGGATCTGAACCATCACCCTCATATGGGATGCAAACTTCACAAGTAGCAGTTTAACCCACTGTAGCACAAAATTCATCATCTTCAGACTGTTTTATAATGCCTGTGAACTAAGAAATGTTTTTACAGTATTTAAAGCTTGTAAAATAAAAACAAAGAAGGATAAGGGTGAGAGTGGCATTGTGGCACAGTGGGTTAAGCCATCACCTGAGACACTGGCATCCCATATAAAAGCCAATTCAAGTCCTGGCTGCTCCACTTCTGATCCAGCTCCCAGCTAATGCTAATGTGATTTAGAAAGCAGTGGAAGATGGCCTGAGTATTTGGGCCCCTGCTACCACGTGGGAGACCTGAATGGAGAGCCAGTCTCCTGGTTTCCACCTGGCCAATCCCCTGCATTACAGCCATTTGGGAAGTGAACCAGTGGATGAAATTCCCCCCCCACCCCCCGCCCGCCCATCTGCCTCTGTCTCTCTCTTTCTAATTCTGGCTTTCAAATAAACAAATAAATCTTGCCAAAAAAAAAAAAAAAAAAAAGGATATGTGACAGAGAACATATGTAGCCTAAATTCTAAATTATCTACTATCTAACAGAAAGCTTGCTGACCCTTGGTCAGAGCATGAAAAACAACACTGTCTCTCAATTGTACAACGGTATCAAATAACAAGTGTGGAGCAGGGAGACAGTGAAAACTCCTGAAGCACACATCTGCACCTGAAGCTTGTACTGCATTGAGGGTAAAACTGGCAACACAAAAACCCGTGGCTGGTTCAGCTAAGTCCACTACTAACTGCGCTGATGAAACATTTCACACTAACAACTCAGAAGAAAATGCATGTCCATTTTTAGCTGTAAAAAAATATTAACCATACTATCTGCTCCCAATATATTTAATATTACCTCTTCCTAATTCTATTTTTAAAAACTGTAAGATGCAAAAGTTAGTAAGGAAAAGTCATCTATTTTCAAGCAATAAAGAAGTTGAATGATAATTACAGATGACTCAATCTTAAATTAATAAGAAAGTAATTCAACAGTTATTACCTTAAAGTATCTAGTTGACAATAGGAGAAATATCCATGACACAAATTGGAAAAAGCATGGAAAAATACTCTCCTTGTATGCCTGCAACACAGCCCTCTACCACATTGATGAGAGCCAAGTAGGATCTATTTTCTACTTCTGACCTCCACACTGCAAGAAAACAAATTGATGTTCCTTGAATCCACTACATTTATGGCAATTTATTATAGCAGCAAGAGGAAACCAATATGAACACAGATAGAAGGTCATTTAAAATATTAGCAAATCAAATCCATGAATGTTAAGAAAGATATTATATCATGATAAAGTACTTGGAAAACCAAATAAGTTTAATGTTTGAAAGTCAGTAAATACAATTTATCACACAGATGCTAAAATAGAAAATAAAACTCTACATATGATCAGCCCAGTAGATGCACTGTAAATATTCATTTTACATATCAACTTGGCTATGCCATGGTCCCAGAAACACTGTTCATTCATGTGAGGGTATCTTTTGGCTTAGATTAGTTTCTATTTAAATTAATAGACTTTGAATAAAACAGATTGCCATGGTGAGCCTCATTCAATCAGTTGAAGCTCAGAAAAGAAAAATTATTAAGTTCCCCCAGGGAAAAGGGAATTCTAGAAGATGGCCGTTAGAGTTAAGCTGAGACCTCAGCTCTTCCCAAGGTCTTCAGTTTCACTCGTACAGTTAGGTAAGGAAAAGAAACAAATGGCATCCATATTGGAGAGGAAGAAGCAAGACTGATATACTGATAGCACAATTATCTACTGAGCAAACCCATCCAAATTTATAGCAAATTATGAGAACTTATCAGAATGTATGGGACCATTTCAGGAAACAAGATCAATATAAAAAATTGAAGTGTATTTTTATATGCTGGGAATGAATAGGTAACTGACATGAAATTTATATCTGAATTGATATTATAAGTATAATAACATTAAAACAGACATGCATTTGAACAAATATACCAAAATATGTGTGTAAGCCATAGACATTGATGTGGAAATTAAATACCTAAAAATTGGACAATGTAACATAATAATTTATTGGGATAATTCATCTAGTTATCAGTGTGCCCCTTAAGTATCTACAGAGTCTGTGCAATCCCTGTCAATTCAATAAACTTTTCAGTAGAAATTGACAAACTTTTTCTAAATTTATAGGAAGAAGTTAAGAACTAATAAAAGACCAATTCTTGAATGAACTTTGCTGTCTAGTATCAAGACTTCAAAGTAAGCCATTGTAATCAAGACAATGTGGCATTTGTACAAAGTATAGTCAAAAAATGGAAAGTGCATATTATGAAAAATATGCATGGATTTCAATTTTCACCCCAAAATAAACTTATTTAATCCCATTCTTGATAAACCTGTCAAAGTACCTTCATATAAGAAAAATATTTATCAATGGAGAAAAGCACACATTCCAAAAAGAAAGCTACATTTATATGTTAAATTATGTTTTTATTAATTTGCTAAGGTAATTAAATATAGAAAGGATAGCTTTCTTTATTAAACTTTGCTACAAAATGAAACATTTAATGCAAAACATTAGCACTTTAACCTATACCTTACTAATATTCAAAAATAATCACAAAATGTATCAGAAACATAATTATAACAATGAACCCAACTTGAAGACAAATCTTCCTTAAATAGAATACATGAAGCATAAATAGAAAAGAAAAACTTGACAAACTGGAATTCATTAAATGTATAACTTTTGCCTCAGTTGAATGTGGGGCAGTCTATATACTATGAGAAAATCTTTGCTAACACATGGCTGATGAATGATTTCTATCCAGAACACATAAAGAAGTTCGATATCAATTTTAAAGAGTCTAATAAAATAAAATAGGTAAAAGGCTTTCAGTATACAAGAAATATTGATAGAAAATATGTATATAAAATGTCTAGTGTCTTTAATCATTAGGGAAATGTAAATTGAAACAACACTACATACCTATTCCATTAGTAAAATAATCATAGTCATGTGTTGGCATGAATCAGGAGTTACACAAAAAATGGTACAGCTTTTTGGAAAGAAATTTGGCGATGTGTATAAATTTACACATACATTTACTCTGTGACTCAGTAGTCCCACTCTTAGATGTCTACTCAAAAGAAATAAAAGCATATGTCCACAAAACTATATGCACAATTATACAAATGTTTAAGTGTCTTTGTTTACAAAACTCTCAAACTAGAAACATCAGATGGCCATTAACCACTGCTCAGTGATAAAAAGGAATGAAATACTGAGATGTGCAACAACATTGATGAATCCCAAAACACTTACACTGGGTAAAAGAAGCCAGACCAGCAACAACAAAAAAGGCTACATGATGTATTAACCCATTTCTGTGATACTCAGGAGATGGAAAATTATAGGTGCTAAAGTCAGATTAGTGGGTGCTAGTTCCAGGGATTAGGAAGAGGCCTTTAAGTTCAAAAGACAAAATAGAAATTTTGTGGCAATGGAAATTTTTTTTTATATTTTTACTATTTGAAACAGAACAGATTCATTTATATATAGGCACAGTTCTAAGAAGGTAACCGTACTTCAATTTTCACTCTCTCCATCCCTTCCTTCCTTCCTTCCTTTTTTATTTCTTTATTTTTTTGCAAAGAAATACTTTTTTAAAAAAATATTTATTTATTTATTTGAAAGGCAGAGTTACACAGAGAGAGAAGAGAGGGAGCGAGAGAGAGAGAGAGAGAGAGTCTTCCATCTGCTGGTTTACTCCCCAATTGGCTGCAATGGCTGGAGCTGTGCCCATCTGAAGCCTGGAGCCAGGAGCTTCCTCCAGGTCTTCCCATGAAAGTGCAGGGACCCAAGGACTTGGGCCATCTTCTACTGCTTTCCCAGGCCATAGCAGAGAGCTGGATTGGAAGTGGAGCAGCTGGGCCTCGAACCAGCGCTCATATGGGATGCCAGCACTACAGGCAGTGGCTTTACCCACTATGCCACAGTGCCGGCCCCCAAAACATGATCTCAATTAACTACATAATTCCTCATTAACCATAATATTCAACAAGTAATAAGTGGAAAGACCACCTTTCCACAGGAGTACAAACAAGGACTAAAAACAACAATCATATCACAAGATGTCAGTTTTATTCCTATGCATTGCTTTTTATTACATATTAACTGCCACATATCAGAGAAAACATGAAATTTATACTTTGGGGATGAGCTTATTTCAATAAGCATAATGGTTTCCAGTTGCATTCATTTTGTTGCGAATGACAAGATTTCTTTCCTTTATGCACCTGAGTAGTATTCCATAGTAAAAGGTGAAAGATTTATACGATCTGAAGAGAAAACAGAGTATGAGTAGTATTCCATAGTTCACAGTTTCTTTATCTAGTCATTGGTTGATGGACATCTTACCTATTGTGAATTGAGATGCAATAAACAGATCACTCTTTCATAACACTGATTTCATTTGGTTTGGGTAAATTCCCAGGAGTGGTATAGCAAGTCCTTTCAGATTTCAGAGAAATCTTCATACTGTTTTCCAAAATGGCTCTACCAGTTTACATTCCCACCAACAGTGGATTAGGGTTCCTTTTCCCCCAACATGCTCACCAATATTTATTGACTTCCACTTTTTGTATGATAGCCAGTCTAACTGAGGTGAGATAAAACCTCACTGTGGGTTTGATTTGCATTTCCTGATGGCTAGTGATCTTGAGCATTTTTTTCATGTATCTGTTAGCCATCTGAATAACATCTTTTTTTGAAAATTGCTTTGCTCATTTCTTTTTCTTTCTTTTTTTTTTTTTATTTGACAGATAGAGTTAGAGAGTGAGAGAGAGAGACAGAGAGAAATATATTCCTTCCGTTGGTTCACTCTCCAAACGGCCGCTATGCGCTGCACAGATCCGAAGCCAGGAGCCAGGTGCGTCTTCCTGGTCTCCCACACAGGTGCAGGTGCCTAAGCACTTGGGCCATCCTCCACTGCCTTCCCGGGCCACAGCAGAGAGCTGGACTGGAACCCAGCGCCCATATGGGATGCAGGCGCTGCAGGCAGAGGATTAACCAAGTGAGCTCATTTCTTAACTGGCTTGTTTGGTTGGTGGTGAGTTTCTTTGGCTCTCTATAGATTCTGATATTAATTCTTTATCAATTGCATAATTGGCAAATACTTTCTCTCATTCTGTTGATTGCCTTTTTACATTGTTGAGTGTTTCTTTTTCAGTGTAGAAGCTTCTCGGCTTTATACAATCCCAATTGTCTATTTTTACTTTGATTACCTGTGCATCTGGGGTCTTTTCCAAGAAGTCTGCCTATGCCAAGGTTTGCAGAGCTTCCCCATTGTATTCCTCTAGTAATTTGATGGTATCAGGTTGTGGACTTATATCTTTGATCAATTTTGAGCTGATTTTTGTAAAAGGTGTGAGGTAAAGGTCTTGTTTCATACTTCTACATGCAGAGATCCAATTTTCCCAGCACCATTTATTGAAGAGACCATCCTTGCTCCAGGAACTGATTTTAGTACCTTTGTCAAAGATTAGTTGATTGTAGATGTGTGGATTAACTTCTGGGATTTCCATTATGTTCCGTTAGTCTGAAAGTTTATTTTTATGCCAGTACCAGGAGGCTGTTTTGATTATAACTGCAATATAGTGTGTCTTGAAATCTGGTGTTATGACACCTCTGGCTTTGTTTTTGTTGTTTAAAATTGCTTTAGCTATCTGGGACTTTTGTATTTCCATATGAATTTTAGCATCATTTTTTCTATATATGAGGAGAATGTTCTTGGTATTTTGAATGGGATCAAATTAAATATGTAAACTGGTTTGGGCACTATGCACATTTTGATGATATTAATCCTTCCAGTACATAAACATAGAAGATTTTTCAGGTATTAGTTTTTATTTGTTTCTTCTATTTTTTTCCTTAATGGTTTGTAATTTTCACTGTAGAGATCTTTTGCATCTTTTGTTAAATTTATTCCAAATATTTGAATTTGTTGTAGCTATTGTGAATGGTACTGATTTTACAAGTTCTTCCTCAGCCATGGTATCATTTGTGTATATAAAGCCAATTGCTTTTTGTCTATTAATATTTTATCCTGCAAATTTGTGAAACTCTTATGAATTCCAATAGTCTCTTGGTGGAGGGAGTCTTTTGATTTTCCTATATATAGGATCATGTCATTCACAAATGGGGATAATTTGCTTTCCTCCTTTCCCATTTGTATTCCTTTGATTTTTTTTCTTACATAATGATCCAGAAATGTATTGAATGGCAATAGAGAAATTGGATATTTTTGTCTGATTTTGGATTAATATTAATGGAAATGCTTCCATATTTTCCCCTAGCTGTGGGTTAGCAATATATTGCCCTGACTGTGTTGAGATATGTTCCTTCTATATCCAATTTGCTAAAGATGTATTTTTTATTGTGAAACGATGCTGTATGTTTCAAATGTTATCTCTGCATCAATTGAGATAATCATATAGTTTTTATTTGCCAGTTTTTAAATATGATATATCATGTTTATTGATTCCATTTGTTGAAACATCCCTGTATCACTAGGATAAGTTCCAGTTGGTCTGAGTGGATGATCTTTTGATGCATCGTTGGATTCAATTAGCTTGTAACTTGTTGAGGATTTTTACATTAAAAATCAGTATATTGGTCTATAGTTTTCTTTCTTTCCTGTGTATTTTTCTGGTTTTGGAATTAAGGTAATTCTGATCTCATAGAAAGAGTTTTGAAGAATTCTCTCCCTTTCAACATTTTTGAATAGTTTAAGAATTGGGATGAGTTCTTTAAAAGTTTAGAATTCAGCAGTGAAGCCACCTGATCCTGGGCTTTTCTTTGTTGTTGTCTTGGCTATTGGTTTGTTAAGGTTTTCTATGCCTTTTGTGGTTCACTTCTGGTAAGTTGCTTGTGTTCAGAAATCTATGTTTCTTTTAAGTTTTCCAACTAGTAGGCATAAAGCTGTTTGTAATAATTCCTAATGATTATTTTAATTTCAGCGGTATCAGCTGTAACATATTTTTTCTTCTCTGATTTTGTTAATTTAGGTCTTCTCCCTTTTCGTGTTGTGTTGGGCCAATGGTCCATCAATTTTGTTTATTTTTTCAAATAACTAGCTCTTCATTTCACAGATCTTTTATATCATTTTTATTTCAATTTTGGTTCTTCCTTCTCTAACATTTATTATGTCATATTAATTTTTGGTTTGGTTTGCCATCATGTTGCTAGGTACTTGAGAAGCAGTATTAGATCATATATGTAATATATTTCCAATTTCTTGATGTAGGCACTAATTGCTATAAATTTTCCTCTTAATACTGCTTTTTCTGTTTGCCATATGTTTTTATATATTGTATTGTCATTCCAATTTGTTTCAAGGAATTTTTTATTTCAGGAAATTCAGAGGTGTATGCTGGGTATGACCAAGGAGCTCTGGCAAGGGTTTATGTGTGGCACAAATGTTTAGGTAACACGCCAAGTTATGAGTGGTAACTCGCCTCTAGTCTGTAGTAGAGAGGGCATGATCACCTGGCTGGCAGGAGCACTGCCTCTGCCCTTCTCTGTGCTAAGGTGAACCTCTCGGTGCCTGCACAACCACATTCACTCAGGCACAGGAGTCGCATAATCTATGTGCTCCTTATTATGAACATGTAGCCCTCCACAACGTCCATTTGCAATACTGAGGGAATTCTGAGATTTGGAGTTGGGCTTCGTAGCTGCCCCAAAACACAGGCATACCCCACACTCTTATCGGTTTCCTAGCCTTTCATACATCTACAGGATTCCCACATTCACGAGATGCAGAATTGTCACAGTCACAGGCTGTAGGGGATCCATTTTGCCTTGCAAAGTTCCCTATCCAAAGACAGAGGCACACTCTCCCTGAATGCAGCACTTTGGTGGGAGGAGGGGAGGGGGCAACATGCCAAGTAGGCGCCCTGCCCTCTGCCAATTCTCCAGGCCAGACTCCACTCACCTTATTCTGGGAAGATAGCACTTCCCTGTAGGTCACTGGGCACTTTGGTTGGAGGAGAACAGTGTGCCCTCCACTCAGAGCTAAGTGGGCACCCTGCCCCTCTAGCAGAAAATCCAGCCAGAAAGGTGGGATATACCAAGGCTTTTAACAGGAGAAACAGTTTTATTCTTCTGCCAGCTCATCCAGAGGAGAGTTTGGTCTCCAAATTCTGGGCCCCGAACAAAGCAGGGAGCTATCTTACATATCCTAGCAGAATCAGTTTTAACCTTCGTAAAACATATTCAGATATACAACCATTGATTGGATAGCAGTGCCCACGCAACCTTATACAGTCACACCTGCAGGTACCCAAATCACTACAGATGATCTAATAGGATTGCTTTAGCTGACCTAGCTGCATTTGTGGTATTTCTCAGGAAATCCCTTCTACCTCCTTGTTCCCAGAAGGCCCCTGCTTGAAAGCCTCTACCCTTTTTGCATTTAGTCACTTTTTTTCTACCTGGAAGAGAGGGACCCCTAGAGGTCACTGCCACACACCCTGCTAGTTCATTTGTTGGGTCTCAAAAGTCCGTGGGCACCACGGATTTCTCCCTCTGATAAAATCCACCAGAGGTACACCCATTTTCACAATATAAATTTTGTACAACTTTAAATTTTTTTTCTAAATTGTTTTGTGCTTTTGGATGCTATTGTAAATAGATTTGATTTCTTAATTTCAGGTTTATGCATTTTGTTGAACGTATATACAAAAATAATTGATTTTTGCACATTAATGTTGCATTCTGAAAACTTACTGAGCTAAATTATTTATTTTTTAGTAGACTCCTTAGTACATTGTATACACATGTTCATGCTGTCTGCAAAAAGAAATAGTTTTACACCTTCCTTGCCAGTCTGGATGGCTTTTATTTTAGTTTAGTTTAGTTTAGTTTATTTTGCCTAATTTCTAACTAGAATCTCCAGGACAACATTGAATAGAAATGGTGAGATGGAATTCTGGATCTCAGTGGAAAAAGTGTGTAATATTTTCTGGATGACTTTTATTTTGTTTTATTATTTTATTTTATTTTATTATTTTACCCAATTCCTAACTAGAATCTTCAGAGCAACATTCAATAGAAATGGTGAGATGGAATTCTGGATATCAGTGGAAAAAGTATGTAATATTTCACTATTAATTCTGATACCAGCTGTAGATCATTCTTATCATGTTTTCACCCTCAGGAGTTACCTGGCTCCCTTCATTTGCTTATCGGCAACATCATTAATGTTTTGAGAGTGATTTTAGACTTGAATTTGCCCACAATTTTTTTGCAAATAATATCTGTTTCTCTGGGGACTACTTCAGAGCTCTTTTCTTATTTTTTAAAAGATTTATTTGCTTATTTGAAAACCAGAGTTAGAGAGAGAGAGAGAGAGAGAGAGTCTTCTATCTGCTGGTTCACTCCTCAGATGGCCGCAATGGCTAGGGCTGTGCCAGGCCAAAGCCCGGAGTCAGGAGCTTCATCAGGTCTCCCATGTGGAGGGCAGGGGCCCAAACACTTGGCCCATTGTCCACTGATTTTTCCAGGCAATCAGTGGAACAGCCAGGACATGAACTGGCATCTGTATGGGACGTTGGCATTGCAGGTGGTGGCTTAACTCCCTTTTCCAGAAACTGGCCCCACGAGCTCTTCTATTCTTACTGATGTGGGCATATAGGCAGCTAACAGAGAGGAGTTGAAATTCAAGGGCACTACCTTGCTACAGCTGCAGCTGCTCAGTGGTACTATGATAGCTTCAGCGTACTCACAACATGACAGCCCCAGACAGTCTGCAGACTGACAGCTCCAGGTGGCCCATGAAAAAGCACTGTCCTGTCATCACAGCAGCCAGTGGCCAGCCCCCATGTGACATGATCTGCACCACCCAAACTGCCTGCCCAAAGCCATTTCTCTGCAGCACCCAAACTTTCCTTTCTGTGCACTGCCCAATCTGCCTTCTGTTTATAGCAGAAACTGGCAGTTCAGCAATGTTGCAAAGGTAGAACCAGCTTCAGCTTGAAATATCCAATATAACTGCAGGATATGCTCCTACAGTGACCTTTAGGTCATTATCATGTTATTATGATAAAATTACCAAGGCTGGCATTCCCATTTTCATCGTGCACTTGATGCCATGACATTTCTGAGATCTCCATAAAAGGGCAAGGAAATGGGTGGTACTCATCCCAGCCCCCATTTCCAACTTCTTTGAATATCCAATTAATCTCCATCCCAGACATCAAACTCTATCCCTCTCAATAGCATAAAAGGACGGCCAGAACCTTATGAGGGTCTCTTGGTTCATTCTCTCTCTTGAGTTTACAGGCACTTAGATTTCCTAAGGGTGAACTTTTCCTTTGCTTAGCTAAATCTCGTTTTCCTACTCGCTATCATCTTTGTTCTCCCCTTGAATTCCTTCTTGTGACAGAGACAAGAACCTTGGCTCAGCCTATCCAGGGGTCATGCCTACAACATCATGATCTGCCTGTCTGATTGGGAAGGAAATTGAACCACAGTTTCAGGTGGAGGGCAGGGATAGAGACCCACTTCTGTTGAAGTGAAACAATTGTTTTCCAGGATTTGGTAACCTCTGGTCTTCCCAGCTTGCCTTTCCCAGCGTGGTACGTCTATTGCAGGAGCAAGTTGGGTCAAGAATGAGCAGAGCCCTGGTATTACTGTTTTACCACATCCAGAGTGGAACCTGCAACCTATGAGTAGTAAGAAGCGAGCTCCCAACACTTCAGCCTCACTCTCCAGGAACTTAGGCTCTGCAACACCGAAGGTGGGTTAAATGAGGAAAGCTGGCGGTCAGCATCTCCCAGAGAAATACTGAAATCATTCACTGGGACTTGGGGATAGAAAGGGTCATGTGATCTTAGCTGTCCCTATTCCCAGTGGAGTTCTCATTGTGCTGATATTGGAAAATGAAGGAACTGTTTTTCATGTTGGTGTGTTTGTTTACTTGTTCATCAGTTTTGATGCTTTGTACCATGAGTGCTAGAAAAGAAGTTTTGATTTTTTATAGAGGATAAATTTTGGTGCATACCTTTGCACCCAAACCTGAATTTCTCAATGAAGATGAAAAAGTTACTAAAGTTAACATTCCCCCAGCCTCCTAAGAACACTCTCCACTTGCCAATTGTTAGGCAGAATGTGTTTCTCTACTTTTTAAAATTTGTAATATTTTTTTTTCTTTTTGCAATTACATAATCGGTCTTAGTTTGCTAATACTGAAGATTTATTGTTGAGTTATCTCTTAATTTTCTAGATTCTGTGGTTAAGAACTTCAAGAAATTGTTAAATATTACATTAACCCAATCTTGAATTAGCTTTTACCTTTGTACTTGTGGAAGAATTTGGCTCAGTTTACGATAATTGGCTCACATTATTATTATTATTTTCAAAGTATTATAACCATTCTTAAACAACATTCTGTCACTAGTATTGCTATGGAGAAATCTGAGATCACTGAGTTTTAAATTTCAGTCTTTGAGGACTGGTGTTATAGCACAGTCGTTTTAAGCTGCTGCCTGCAATGCCAGTATCCCACATCAGAGCACTGGCTTGAGTCTTGGCTGCTCTGCTTGTGATCCCGCTCCTTGCTTATGTTCCTGGGAGAGAAGTGGATGATGGCACAAGTACTTGGGTCCCTTCCACCTGTGTGAAAAACTTAAAATGAGCTCCTGCCTCCTGGCTTCAGCAGGACCAGCTCTGCCCATTGCAGTCATGTGGGGAGTGAAGCTGTCGATGGAAGATCTTTCTCTCTCTTCCTCTCTCTGTTGCTCTGCCTTTAACATAAATAAAATAAAACTTTAAATAAAATAAAATTCTGCTTCACCTCAATTTAGAAATTGTATATATTTTTTCTTAAGTGCCCAGAAGAGTTATTACCTTGAAGAATGGCAACTTCATGAAGACTTAACTCAATGTTATGCATTTTATGGTAGAATTTTCTGGAACACAATGTTTCTTTTTGTTATATGTGAGTACAGTCTTACATTTTATTTAGTAATTTGGTTCTACCATGTATCTCACATCTATCATTTTTAATCACCTTGATCTCTGTATTTTAATTTTATTTTTGACATTTTGAAGCTTATTCTATATGCCCTTGACTTTTATTTTTCAGTCTATTTGTTATGTGTGCTTCTAATAGTGGGAAGTCAAGAAACTGTTATTGTATTCTCAAGATTGTCACACAGGTTCAACACTACACTCAGTTACTCCCTATGGGTTAATATTGCAGGCAGTCTGATATTTACAGGTGTCTACTAATGCATCCCCCAAGCTTGTCTTTTTCATAGCCTGTGTTGTAAGCCTAGGTGGAGAGTTACTTAGGTGTAAGTCATGTTTTATGTAAATTGGTCATAATTGGAAATGGTGGAAGACAGAATTTGCATATGTTGTGTTTTAAATATGATTTGGACCCTGAACTCATGCAGGAGGTTCAATTCCAAAGTCATAAGAAACTTAATTCAGTTATGATGTTTGGAGGTGAATCATCAACTTGGAGCCCCCATCATTGATTCCTGGTAGCTTTATAAAGAGACAGAGAGGAATTGTCTAGTGAGAGATATGGATAGAAATATGTGCATTCCCTGTCCCTTGCATGTAATGCCCTGTGCCATCTCGGAACTCTGCCAGCAAGGATACCATCTCCAGAAGCCAAACCAATGGGGCCTGCCCGATCTGGGACTGAGAATCTCCAGAACTATGAGTCAAAGTAAATCTCATCCCTTTTTGAAGTACCTTGCTTCAGGAATTTAGTTACAGTAAATGTTGACTTACACAGAATGAAAAGTGGGCCTAATGATTTCTATGATCCTAAATGATATATGGAGCACTCATTTGATTTTCTTCTTTAACAGTATCATTTAAAAAAAAAAGAAGAAGAAGAAGAAGAAGAAGAAGAAGTGGAAACCTGGGAAATGTTTAGAAAATTAAATCAAACCATAAGAAGTTTTTTAAGAAACAAAAGCTATTCATTTCAAGTATTTGCTGCAATCCCAAAAAGACAGTAGGTAATTAGTAGTTGAGATGCCTTTAAGAGAAGAGCTAAGAAAGAATGGCTGAGTCTCAAGATTTTACAAAAGCATAACTAGTGGTGGGTATTTGCCACAGCCTGGCTTCAGCCTGGCCCAGTCCTAGCTGTTGTAGGCATTTGGGGAGTAAACCAGCAGATGCAACATCCTTCTCTGTTGCTCTCTCTCTCTGCTTTTCAAATAAATACCTATAAATTAAAAATTATAATTATGCTGATTTTAATCATTTTATTGAACTTAAATATTTATGCATAAATAATAAGATCCACAGTAACTCAAAGATTATGATTTTTCAATAATCCATCATTAACCTTTCCAATTTCCAAGTGCATGCTTTCATAACCTTTTAAATACTATAATATGCATGAAAATTGCAATTCTCTTGATTGAATGATATAACTTTGAAAACAAAGTAGTAAAGGGATACCAAAAATATCATTCTAATATTTGTTCATTTAATGATGGAGTTTTATTTGGGATGCTAGAATTGTGAATTAATTCAATAATATGAGTTAACGAGAAGGACTCTGCTATGCAAATGCTATGTATAAATGCTGTCATGGGAGTGCCTTTTTTCTTTTTCCAACTCTTTGCTCTGTAGTGCTTTCTTTTCCCCTCATATTTACTTCAGATTTCTAACAGATTATTGGTGACATCTCCCTTTCAGAAATTGAGATTCAGACTAAAAAAGATGGTTGGCTGTGCATCAAGCAAGGTGCTTCAAATCCAGGGTTTCTCAAGACCTTACAAATGGATTCTGGGAGATATTTTCTTCTCCAAAATTCAGTATAATCTATGGTGAATTAAGCAAAATACAATTGTTCATCTCACAATTTGATCATCCAAAACTTAAAGCATCCCCTGAAAGACAAAAATCAAAGATTTCCTCTTCTCCCCATGCTGCACTGAGCAGCAGGGTAAGACAGAGAGGGTAAATAGGAAGTCAGAACCCCTGAGGATAACAGCAGGTGGAGCAGGCTCATAAAATGGGGGCCTCCTGCCATATGTGGTCATCTGGCAACCCCACAAATCAGTCCCACGAAGACAAGCACCTTTGATCTACTTGAAAGGCTGGGGATGTGAAATGCAAACTCGAGTGACCTTTCCACTTTTCAGCTCCAGCAGTTCCCCCTTGTTCCTTGAATACTTTTACTCTAAAATTCCACACCGCTTCAGAGGCATTCATGTGATGTTGTGCTTTCCCTGTCTCTGTCCTTGACCATTCAGCAGCATCAGGGTGTGTGTTTTTATTTTGTAAGATGGTCCTATAAACTCTAATTTCAAAAGGGCATCTGGAGCCTAGGCAGAATGTCTTAGCTGAAGAGAAAAGAAAGGAGACATAGAGTCATTGAAAACTGTGCCTTTAACAGATAAAATTTACATTTTCCATGTACATCATGTCAAATACTTGAATGTACAAAACATTCACCTTTTAAGTTAAATATAAATCCATGACATTCCCCAAATTTGATATCATGTATTTTTTTTTACTTTAATCTGTTTCTAAAATAAGAGATGAAAAATATCCAGTGTAAAGAACTTGCTAACTCACTGAAGATATTGGATATGCTGTGGGCAGTAATCAGACTTACAGTTTAGTTTTAATCATACTATTTTATATCAATGAATTTTTAAAATATGGAATAGTAGCTTCAAGGGCCATTTCTTGATCAGTGATTGACATATTTGTTTCATACAATAAAATATTAGCTGTATCAACCTTTGAATTCACTAGTAACTGAAATATTAAGGACTTCTCTGCCTTACTCTGTAGCAGGGAAGAAAAACAAAATAGTGACAGAGAGAAAAGGAGATACAGAGAGAAAAATAGAGAGATAGAGAATCTTCCAACACTGGTCACTTCCCAAATGGCTTAAATGGCTGTCACTAGTCCAGCTGAATCCAGGAGCCCAGAACTCCATCCAGGCCTCCCACATGAGTGGCAGAGGCCCAAGTACTTTTAATATCCTCTGCTGCCTTCCTAGGCACACTAACATGGAGCTGGATTAGAAGTGAAGTGCCGGCACTCAAACCAGCACTATGACATGGGATACTGTCATTGTGAATGGCAGCTTAACTCACTGTGCCACAAAGCTGACCACCTCCCGTGATCTTTTGAAAAACCCTCATATATTATACATGTATATGCGTACAGTTTCAGCCATGTATTCGAAATAAAACCTTTTGAACCTATTTGAATTACGCTTTAATTCTTTCTGTATTCCCCAAATCTCTCTTTTGAATGTCCTTAATGGATTACATTTTGCTAAACCCAATGACCTTTCTGGACCAACCTACAGCACTGGACAAAGATGATTGCTCTCTTTTACTTTTTTTTTTTTTAATTTATCCTCCCCCCAAAGAAACCTTTATTTAAGGAATACAGACTGCATTTCCTAAGTACAACTTTAGAAATATAGTGATTGTTCCCACCATACTCACCCTCCCACCCACCCATTCTCCCACCCCTCTTCCTCCCTGTCCCATTCCCAGTCCCATTCTCTACTAAGATCCATTTTTGATTAACTTTATACACAGAAGACCAACTCTATACTAAGTAAAGAATTCAACAGTTTGCATGGTAAAAGACAAAAAACAAAACAAAAATTCCTCAACAATTGAAACAAGGGCTTTTCAAAGTCATTGCATCTTGAAGTTAATGTTGCTTTTTTTTTTTTTTTTAAAGAAACTTAATTAACTTTACTGAAGCACCAAGAATGATACATCTTTTGGGAGCACTTAGACATAAGTATAATACAACTCTTTTGACAGAGGTCCTGCATGGGAATTGCTTGCTTCTCCTGGCTTCTAGAATATCATCCTTTTGTTGGCTTCTTATAATTTCCCTGACTGTTCTTTAACCCTTTTTGTACTTCATCCTTCATCTCCCTGACCAATGAAGGAGGTAAAATCCCAAAGGAAAAGTCTGAGACTTCTCTGCTTTATATATATATATATATATATATACACACACACATATATATATATATATATGCATTTTCTTGGAAATGTTATCTGAATCCATCATTTTAAATAATATTTACAGTCTTACATTTTTCCATATATCCCTAGCTTGAGCCTCACTCAAAAATTGTATGTGTTATTGTCTATCCCAACTTTCCTTTTTTTTGAAAGCTTTTATTTAATAAATATAAATTTCATAGGTACAGCTTTTGGAATATAGTGATTCTCCCTCCCATACCTACCCTTCCACCCCCACTCCCATCCCACCACCTACTCCCTCTCCCATCTCATTCTTCATTAAGATTAATTTTTAATTATCTTTATATACAGAATATCAACTTAGTATATACTAAGTAAAGATTTCAACAGTTTGCACCCATACAGACACACAAAGTATAAAGTACTGTTTGAAGACAAGTTTTACTGTTAATTCTCATAGTACAACTCATTAAGGACAGAAGTCCTACATGGGCAGCAAGTGCCCAGTGACTCCTGTTGTTGAGTTAACAATTGATGCTCTTATTTATGACGTCAGTGATCACCCAGCTTTTCCTTTTTGAGTCAAGTAAGCATTTCAAACTTCAAATTTCCAGAACAGAGATCCTGCCGTCACCCTCAAACCTGTTTCTCCTGCAGTTTTTCTAATAGCCAGTGTGCCTTCGTCTTCTATGTCTTGTTGTTCTTCTCTCATACATATCACACCCACACCAGCAGCACATTCTGATGACTCTGCCTTCAATCAATCTAGTGCCCAAGCATCTCGTTCTCAAACATCTTGGTCGAACCACAGTCATCTCTCACTGTTGTAATGTTGCAGTAGCCTCCCAGTTGCTTTGCCTGCTTCTGCTTTTGCTCCATTTCAGCTGATCCTTTTCACAGCAGTCAAAATGGTCTCATCCAAATCTCACTCTAAGAATGCTTTTCCTCTGCTAAGTTTTTCCCATAGCTTCAGAGCCTTCAAGACCTTGTACAGACTTCACTACCTTTTGATTGTGATTTTTTTCAAATTCCCCCTCCCTCACCCTTTTCCTGTTATCCTGGTCTGCTCTTCACTCCTCAAAAACCCCAAACATGTTCACTTCAATGCCTTCCAATTTTTCCTTCACTCTGCCCGGAATGCTTGAATGCTGCTTCTCTGGTGTACTTATCACTTGTTCACTCTCTTTATGTTTCAGTTTAGTGCAGCTTTAACAGAATGGCTAAAGTAGCCAATCTTCTATAACATTCCTGTGTTTCTTTGCCTTGCTTTATGAACCTTGTTAGTAAGGTTTGAATCATGTATATGTAGATTTACATACGTGCATGCACATTTATATACTCATACATATTAATGTACACAGATATACCTGTACACACAAATATATGTGCACAAATACTGTACCTATATTATATATATTTATATTTATCTATGAATAAAGCATTTTTTTATTCTCTCTGAAATAGCAAGATTATCTTTTTTTATGATTTCTTCATTGGTTTGACCTCCATGCCTTAGAACAGTGATAGCCACATAACTGGTGCTTGATAAAATGTGCTGAGTGGCCAGTCATAAGGACAAAGAGCACTGCTGCATTATACTTTATGGTTATAAAGTTGTTTCTAACCATGAGAAATAAAAGAATGGAGATGGACTTTCAGAGATTCTCTCTCTGGTGTAAATGAGCATTCACATCTTGCTAGCTGAGAGCACATGGCTCCTTAACTATTGTCCCTTCTCTTGAGCTGATCTCTTGAAAACAGGCTTGACATTGGCCGTGGCTTCTTCATTTTTAATCAACCACCTTTGCACTGGAGACGTAACTCCTCAAGGGAGTCGGAATCCTGTATCTCTACAGCCCAAATGATAAACCTACATTTCTGGTTATTCTCTTCCTTGTCTTTCTCATTTGGCAAACCCTTCCATACAGTTGGATGTTAACCAGATTTTTCCTAAATTCCTACATGTTGAGGGTAACTGAAAAAACAAAGTCCCCAAATTTATTGTTGTAAATTTCAAGTCACTCTTTAACTTTTTCAGTTTATCCAAAATAATTTCCTGAATCTCTTCCAAGTTGGAACATTCATTCAGAATTCAGAAATTTAAAACTTTATGTTTGATTAATAAGACAAATAACAAAGAAACACCATGAGAGACTCAATTCTGATTGTAGCAGACTTTAAGGCTCTGCTTACAATTGAGCAAATAATTTGGAAAGTTCCTTTCCCCAAAATCTTAGCATTAATTTGAAATTCAATTGAAACAAAATGTCTCTTTTAAAGCCCCAGCTTCTTAAAATGACTAATTAAAAAGAAATGGAAACAGAATAAAACAAACACAAGCCAGAGGTTGCTGCTGCTAGTGCTGCTTCTCTTCTGTTTTTTTTTTTTATTTGTTTTTCCAAATCAGAGCAAAAAAAAAAAGTCTTATTCTTCTTATTCTGTAATCTTCATCTACATGTTATTATGGAAAATCGGAGCAATCACCAGAAATGAAATATATGAAATGTTTATGATTGAATTAGGATGTCACCTTTGGATGATAACAGTATATGACTGTCAATTAGCCCACATCCACAAGACCTCAATCCCCAGTTTACTGAAAAAGCAGGCATGGCTCCAATGGGACACAGCAGATTCAGAGGTGGGAAAGTCATGTGTAATTGAAAAACGAGTAGTCAACATGCTAATGTATTCTGTGATCTAGACTATATTGATCTGCTGTTGAATAATTGGTAGTGAATGCTGTTTTACTCTATTTCTGACTAAAATAAAGCAAAGCACAAGGATTAAAACTGCTTTGAGTTGTAGATACAGGAGTGTAGGCTTTGTTTGATCCTTAGTTGAGTTTCTCCTTCACAAAGCCCAGCAGCTCTACTTGTCTAATGCAAATCCAGACTTCAGTTATGAAAAATTGATACAGATACAGGCCTTCTGGGGTGGGCTGCTTACAAATCATCAAAACTTGAATATTAAATATGGAACTCTAAGGGGCTGCACCATAAAAAGTTGGGTAAGTCAGAATTGAGCATTTTATTTTATTACTTACTACATGAACCAGTGTTAAAAAGAATGAATGTAGTATAAGAGAAATTGGTGGACTTTAGATAACTAAATAATAGTCAATTTAGATTTTTCCACAGAGTGGTATACTTGTTCCAATTGCTGAATGGTCATTAACCCGTCGTCATCACCCACATCCATAATCTATGTTAGGGTTCACACTCGCTCTTGTACAGTCTGTGGGTTTTGACAGCTGTATAATGTTATGGATCTATACAGAATTGTATAGAGTAGTTTCACTAGCCTAAAAATTCCTGTGCTCCCCTTATTCTTTTATCCTTATCCACACCACCAACCAAATACTAATTGCTTTACTGTTTCCACTGTTAGGCATTTTCCAAAAAGTTGCATAACTGGAATCATATAATATATAGCTTTTTCAGATTGGGTTCTTTCATTTAGTAATATCTATTTAAGGTCCCTTCATGTTTTTCTGTGGCTTGGTAGCTCAATTCTTTTTAGGACTGTATAATATTTATATATTTTATATAAATATATAATTTAATATATCTGTATACATTGCAGTTTATGGATTCATCTATTAAAGGGCATATTTGTTGCTTTAAGTTTTATCAGTTTTAAGAATACAGCTATTGCAAACATCCATATGGAGGTTTTTCTGCAGACATAGTTTTTCACTCATTTCAGTAAAGGGCAAGAAGCTCACACGCTGGAATCATTTAGAAAGAGTGAGTTTATGTTTATAAGAAGCTGCCAAATTGTCTTCCTAAGTGGCTGTAACCAGCAACGTATGACAGATCCATTGTTGATGATGTTGTACATTTCATCTTATTAGCAGCCATAATTGAAGATTTTCAGACAGAAAATGGTATCAATCATGGGAATGATTTTTATATATTTAGCAAAATAATTCACACCACTTTGAAAAAACACATTTATATTAATAATATGGTAGATAAGAAGCCAACAAGTGTTATTTACAAGAGTAAAAAGCAGATTAAACATGTTTGAGGTTTTCTTAATATAATCGCCAAGTAAGATGTTGACAGTGACAATGTTTAGAGGTTACTGTATGACTCCCTTAAACTGGGCCTTATCAAAGCATTCACAGTCAATGGTTATGGCTAAAGGTGTATCACTGTTGGGTTAACTCTTCCTTTGATAATTTCACAGTGTAATTCCCTCAGAGTTTAGGTAAGAGTGACTTCTACGGCATCACCAACACCTCCCCATCAACAGCACTGCATTAAGACTAGAGATCAGCCAGTTGCTATATGGTATAATTTTCTTCAACTTGGCTTGTTTTGTTATATTTAGGAATAGGGTGACTCATCAAGGGTGATTTTTCATTCTCTTGTGGTTAAGAAAGGAAAAGCTATTTTATAGACAATACTAATCTTCAAAATTTAAACCAGGTAATGAGAGACCTAAACTGTCTTGTCAACACAGAGTGCTTTCAGGGATGTAACAGAGAATACAAATATTCTTTTAAGTTTTTTTTTTTTGGTTTTTGAATCACTTCGGATTAAATTAAGGATGGACCTATACACTTACTAGTGAATTATAGTATATTAAGGATATTAAATATTATCTACACACAATCTAAGTACTTAATTAAGTGTTTAGGCTCTTTAATCCTACTGAAATATTGGAGTTTCATTATGCTTCCTGTCTTTACATCGGTCTCAAAAGAGGAGCTGGCAAGCAGTAGATTAATGTATCAGTGAAGGGCCAACCAGCCCCAGCCATCATTTAAAAGAGCTGTAAAGAGAAATTCCATGGTTTGAGGCTTCCAGAAAAATGATGAATGATGGCAGGTTTGCCACATTAGCAATAGAATGTGGAAGACTCACAGTGGTATCCAGAGGCTGCTGGAGGCAACAGGGATTTCGTAGAGACGGTGCAGCTCCTTCTCAGTTCTTGCTTTCAGCCTTCCCAGGTGATTGGCTGAATCCAGGAGAAGTCCAGAATCAGGGTCAAGGACACAGAGCATCTCTGTGAACCACAGAAGCAAGTATGAAAATGGAGCACAAACAGTCCAAAGGCCAGCACTACTTGGAAATGCTGTAGATTTCATGCTGTCAAAATACTCACCAGGGCTGTGGAACACTAATTGGTCTGAGTTCTTTCTTTCAATTCTTTATTCATTTGAATCAGTAAAACAAATGATTCTGATGCAGATAAAACTGTCCTTATGGGAGCATTTACTTTGGGATTTATATTTTGACATTTTCAAGTTAAAATTCATGAAGCTCATTTCTCTCTCCATACTATATTTAGTTAATTGTGGGATTTTTTTGCAGGCTTTTCAGCATTTTGGTAATATTAAAAAAGGAAAGCTTTAAAATGATTAAAATGTTGTCTAAATATGTATTCCATAATAATGTGATTATTAAAGTGATACAAGGTACTTTTCAGTAATTTATTCCGTAAGTGCAAAAATGTCACTAAATGGGAAGCATAATATATGCTTCAATGCAACTGATATGCCAATTTCCTTTAAGAGGTAGCTTGACTCAGGCCTCCTGCTTTATTTTGCATTTCCATAGATGGAGCACAGACCTAAACGTTTCCTGCCTCCATCTGTTCAGTGGGTATTATCATCTGACACACAGAAATAAGGTTTTAAAAAATTTAACTAGTTGGTCTTTCCAGACTTTAAATGTTTGATCTTTAAATTTAGTTTTTATTCCAACAAACTGCTCTTTCATGATCATAACACATTTTGGTACTATTGCAAATTAAGAAAAAAAAATGATTCTCTAAATGTTTGCAAATCATTTCATTGTTGAATGTAATTCAAGGTTTCTTACACTCAATCTGGACTATTATTTACAGGTATTCCTGACTTATTGATTTAGTGTATTTAGAAATAACACCATATACTTTGAATGTAACAATTGGCTTTAGGAACATAAAGAAATTGAGATACATTTGTGACTCACAAAAAACCTTTCAAATTGAAATATATATTATAATCCAGGCTCCCTTATTCTATATACAACCGTGATGAAAGGGTCTAACAGAAATATCCTGAGAATAAAGAAAATTGAGATATTTTTAGCCCAAACAAGTTCTTATCCCAGTGATATCAGAATAGGATACAGCTTTTTATGGCCTGAAATTTAATGAGGTTCATCAAAATTTGTAAAAAGTTTAACAGGTTTAATATGAAGGGGCTGCTTAACATCGTTTCTAGCAAAAGAGAGAATTCTAAAATGAAATGCAGTGTGCCCACAATGTTGTAAAATGAAAATTTTACAATGGGGTGGGCATTTGGTGTAGCAGTTAAGATACCGCCTGGGATGCCACAGCTACACTGGTTGCCGAGCTCTAGCTCCATTTCCACTTCTGATTCCACTCTGCAACCCCCTCCCCCAGACCTCCGTGAAGAGGATCTGGAGTTTCAGGCTACTGGCTTCAGTTTGATTCAGCCCTGGATGTTGTGTGCTTTTAGGGAATGAACCAGCAGATCTCTCTCTCTCTCTCTCTCTCTCTCTCTCTTATTTCAAATAAATAGAAATTGATGAATGAAATATTGCAAAAATAAGAAGTCTATGTTGACCAACAGAATGTCTCTGTGCAGATTGGCATAGGGTTACACATTTAGTTTATCAACAGTCACCAGCAAGATGTTATATAAACTTCCCTTGGTTAAACCAGCTGATGTATTAGTCTGCTTAGGCTACAGTAACAAAATATGATAAACATAGACAGTAGAAATTTGTCACAATTCTGGAGTATAGGAGTCTAAGATCTAGGTGCCTGCCAGTAGATTCCATTCTAAAGCCTCTTTTCTTGGCTCATAGATGATTTATAACACCTTCTTGTGAGTGCAGCACACACAAAGACACAGAGTAAGAATAAGCTGTCTGGTGGATCTTTTTAATATTTTATTTATTTATTTATTTGAGAGGTAAAGTTACAGAGAGAAGGAGAGACAAATAGATCTTCTATCTTCTGTTTCACTCCCCAAATGGTCGGAATGGCCTGAGCTGGGCCTATCTAAAGCCCGGAGCCAGGAGCCTCCTCTGGGTCTCCCACGTGGGTTCAGGGGCCCAAGCACTTGGTCCATCTTCTACTGCTTTCCCAGGCCACAGCAGATTGCTGGATTGGAAGAGTTACCAAAAGTCTCAAGAAAAAAGTCATGATCATTTCTTGGGCAATGCATAAGATGGTCCTAGTGTTTACTTCATTTGACCATGTATTTGGCTTGCCAATACATGGAGAGAGTGTTTTTTCTAAAATCTTCATCTGTATGATGATTCTTAATTTGATTTTAAATACATATATTAGATAAATAGACCTTGCACTTCATATATATATATATCTTGTTTACTTGGATAATGAATGTTCTCCCCCCCAAATATGAATGACCCCTGGGTACACTCTTAAAAATCAGGGGTTGAACAACAAAGCTAAGGAACATAACAATTAGCATAGAGATCACATTATGAGAAGTGCTGCTTGTTCTTATTACTTCTTTTCCAAGATGTAATTTTGTATAATTCAAGGGGTTCATTTACAAAATCATCCTCCAAAAATCTCAGTGACTGAGCAAAGCAAAAATTTGTTTCTTTCCTTCAATCCCAGTCTAATTTTAGTTAGCTGGGAGGAAGAGCTCTGCTCCAGTATGTCACTCAGAGACCCAGGCTCATTCATCCAATGGGCATCCTTTGCATTTCAGGTCCTTTGCTGGATTTTCTGCATCTGATAAAATAAAGAGGATAATTATGCAGAAAGCACCTTATTGTCAGGCATGGACATGGAAAACATTATTTTTACCCATATTCCCTTGGCTAGAATTCAGTCACATGGTACCATAGCTGTAAGGATGGAACTTAAATGTGTGTATAGATAGCAAAGGTATTAGAGAATGGTGAACTCATATCGCATCCATGCATAGCTTTTATCTCTTCTTCTCGCTCCATAGAATCTTCTCCCTCTAAAGGAAAAGCTGTTGGAAAAGTAGAGCTGAAACAAAAGATACTCCAAAATATGCTTATAAGTTTTAACAAATATTTTATTATTTCTGAAAAGATGATTAACTATACACTGGACAGAGTAATTTTTGTGTGCCTAGTCAGTTTCTCATGGTTTTGGACTTCTCTGTGAATACACCATATGTTCCAAAAATAATTAGCTTGTGTTTAATATGAATCCAGAGAATTGTAGTCAATAAACTAAGTTCTTGAATAGCATTACCATAAGAATATTTCTTAATATTTGAGAGCTCTGCTTGTAGTTTTGTGGTGGTGTGTTTGTCACAATAAACATTTCTCATAAATCTATGTTTTGATAGACACACTTACACACTTGTTTCAAAAAAGAACTCAATGGCCTGTCCAGAGAAAGCTTTAATGTTTCTCACTTTGAATAACATGTGAGGGAAGAAAATTTCAAACAAATTCTTCAGAGTACAAGTATGCTGTACCCATAGCTAATATATGAGTATAATGCCTTTCACTTTGTATCAGAGGGAAGAAATAGCCACTTTGCATATTACATTTAGTTAATGCTAGAACAATACACTCTGAGGCAGTGACCACTAACCATATGTGGCTATTTAAATTTAAATTAATAAATTACAAAGTGAGTTTTTTTTCCTTTGGCCACATGTCAAGTGTAGGTGTGGCTGCCATATTGGACAGGGAAGACATAGGCCATTCCTATCAACACTGCAGTAGTCTCCAGATAGTTTTCCAACCCATAACCATGTACGAGGAAGAAACAGAGACAAAGAGCTCTGATCAGGATGGATGTTCAGGGCAGGCAATGTGTACATGCTTGCCTGTTCCTCTTACCTATTTCCTTTCTTTCTTTTTTTTTTTTTTTTTTATTCACCAACAAATCTGGTTCTGTTCAGTTCAGTACATTAAAAAAGAAATCAAGCTTAAAAATTGAGTGTCTGCTTTGATGACTAGAGGACAGTGACTGGCTCATGGGGGACTTTTATTTATTGCTTGCACTAGCATCAAGGCTATTAAAACTATTCAAAAGAAAGCCTCTCTGTTTAGTGTGAATATCCATAATAAATTAATACATTGCAATCAAATCTATAATATTCAAATAGCAAAATATGTCTATACTCTCCATATAAAAACCAATTAAATAGACTACTGAAGTCAGCTTCTCTCTCAGCTTTCCATCTACCCTCACACATCCTTATTTATTATTATTATTATTATTTTTGGTTCCTGGAACATTCCGATTTTTTTTTTACAAGCTAACAAGTTTGATGTGGCTCTGTGTCTTATTCCCTTCCAGGCTTGCAGCTGTTTTGGCAACAGAAGAAAAAATCCCCATAACAAATCAAATAAAAGCCCTTTCTGTGAAGAGGAATTGAAAACAGCAGGCCTCAAAGAGGACTGCACATGAGTTGCCTTGTTCTGGCTTTCAACACAACTCAAATCAGAAACACATTACCATAATCTGAAACAGCCCACTGCTAACACAAGACAGATGGTGGGTAATAACCCATGCATCATTAATAAATAAATTCCAGCATTAAAGGCTTTACAAAGTATGACAACATTATCTGGGCACAATTACTGCCCCTCTCCCACCCCCTACATCATTTCAGTGTGTTATGGGCTATGCTAGGTTTATTTTTATTTTTTTTCCCTCCAACGCCATGGATCTGAAGGAAGTTTAAATACGACACAAGTTTTAACCAGATGAAACCTATCTCAGTGTACAAGACAGGTCTGAAACTCCATAAGGGAAAAATAAAATAGCTGCCAAAGTGTAATAGCTCACATGTTCTGCCTTGGATCGGCCCACAGCAATTTACTGCGCCGCCCTCTGTGGGCTGGCCTCACTCTTTCTGGTACGCCTCTGTGCCTGTATCACACTACACACTCCAAGCAAGAATCTTGGCCTCAGATATGCCACAAAGCTGAAAGATACATGTGCAATTTCTCAGCTTTCCTTTTGCAAACGATACCATCTGTCTCTTTTTCCCTAACTCCCCCCACTAAGTGGGAAGAAGAAAGCAAGCTCTGATTAGATTGAAGAGGGAGTGAGAGAAAGAATTTAACTCTATAAATATTTGAAACTAAAAAAAAAAAAAAAAAGCAAACACTCAGAGACACCAATTACTTTGATTTGTTTGTCCAAAGGGATGTTTTGTTTGTTCAAGGAACTAATGGTGATCCTCCAGGCTGTGAGGAAGATAGGAATGGAGCAGAGGACTGTGCAGCATTCTGGGGACGTTCTCCAGGGTTCTGCAGAGCAGTGCTGTGTTCCTTGGAAGCCGAGGTGGTCACTTATTCTGCATATAACTGCAAGGCAACAATTAAGCATGGTCCTGGGCATAAGTCTAGAGAAATACAAGTTTTAATACAGCAAATATCAAATTTTCTTTCTTTTATATCTAAGAACTACATAGGATAATGCTTCAAAAGTTTGTGAAAAAGTGGAATTAAGAGATACGTTTATTTTGGTGCAAAAAGTTCTGAAATCCATGCATGCATACAAGGGGTCTTCGAAAAGTTCATGGAAAGCACATATTATGAAAAAAAAAAACTATCCAAGAATTTCAAACATTTTTTGCACCCAAACTTATCATTTTATTCCATTTTCTATGAACATTTTGAAGTACCCTTGTTATTTCTTCTCAAAAATGGGCTATATAAAAGCATTTTGGTTGAATATACCAGTAGGAAGTTTTTAATGAAAAAGGTAAACTATGTTACATTAACTCATTTGAGAGGTAAAGAACAAGGCACAGAGAAAATAATACATTGTAAATTGGCGAAGCCTACTTTACTAGGAGGTCAAGTGAAAATATCTCTAAGGCATCATCCAGTGGTCCAGGTGGTCAGTCACGTGGATGTGACTTACAGTGGAAACAGAGTGGCTTCTCCTGGTCCAGGATCTTTGGTGGAAAAGCACAGGAAAAGAAGGAAGAGATCCCTGGAACAGCTGCCGCATTCCTTTTGGCACACAGAGAGCTTTCTTTCCACTTAGTCTCACGTGAAGGCTGATCTGCAAGACTTTCCTGATTAGCATTTAATCTTTGCCTCCATGTCCTTTTCTTTCCCGAACTTGAATCAATATTTTTATGGGTACATGTGTATCTACTTTCTCTTAATTGACTGTGTGTTTATCTTATTTCCTCCATTAAATCGTGAGATTCCTGAGGGTAAAAACCATGTCTAATCTATACTCTAAATTCCCCTTAGCACCCGGCACAGAACACTGCACTTTGGCTAAATGAAATCACAACTCAGAGTGAGACGCCAGGGCCTCTGGCAGTGCAGACTTGGATGGAGTCTATGAGTTCCAGGTGAGTCTGATCCAAGGCGGCTTTTCTTTGAGCTCTCTCCAGCTTTTTCTGGGAACAGCTGCTGAGGGATGGTCAGAAGGAGGTGAGTTAAGCTTTAATTGGTTCCTGAGGTCTGCAATTTCCTTTGTGATCTGAACATGATGGAGGGAATTTTAAATGGACTCTGATATTGAATCAGTAAACAGAGAATGGAGCAAAAAATTAGATTGATCAAGAGACTTTCTAAAAACAGCACACTCTATAAAAGTAAGGATTATTTCTCAGAAAAATCTTAGTGTGTTTCCAACTCTGGAATTTTTGATATCACATCTGATAGTTTCTCTCTTCTATATTGTAGAAATCCCTAAGCAGAACAGTTTAGTAGGCTATGATTTCTACTTTTTTCTTCTTCTTTTCTTCCTTTCCTCCTCCTGCTTCCCCTCCCCCTTCCCCAACAGCCCCTTCCCTTCCTCCTCCTCCTTCCCACCCCTCCCACCTCCTCTTCCTCCTTCTTCTTTGTCCAGGTACATTTCTAATTGCTGATTTTAAAGTATAGGCTGTTCAGATTCATTGCACATTTCTTATATGGATTGCATATTTTTTCTGTTGTTTGATTTCCTTATAAATTCTGAATATAAATGCTTTATCAGATGAATAGTTTGCAAATATGTTCTTATATATCAATGTTCACTCAATTTTTGTTCCTTTGCTGTGCTTCTTAGTTTGATAGAATCCCACTTGTCTAGTTTTTGTTTTGTTGCCTGTAATTTTAGGTTTTTACCCAAAATTGTTGCCTAGGCCTTGCTTGAAATGTTTCTCTATGCTTTCTTCCAGTAATTTCAGGTATTGCATTCAGAGTTTTTTTTTTTCTTAAAGAATTTTTTATTTATATAAAGTGAACATATTTCATATCTACATATTTAAGAGCATAGTGACACGTCCCACCCTACCCTCCCTCCCACCCATGATGCCACCCTTCTTCCTCCTTCCTTTGTTACATTTTCTTTTAATTATTTTAAAAGATTTTATTTATTTAGTTGAGGGGTAGAATTAGACTGAGAGAGAGACAGAAAGATCTTCCATAAAGAGGAAGAATTACATTTTTGGGTAGTCAATAAAGTAAAGTAATGATGTTCTAGACATAATGATTCAAGATTTCGCTTCAAAAGAAAGTTGAAACTTAAAATACTTCATATTGAGATGTTTCTCTGTCAGAATATATTTGTCAGAGTGTATTTGTCATCTTGATGGTTAGATAGGTTTTTGGAGAGCAACAGTCCTACTATAACTCCTTACCAGTCTTGAAAGGATAGAAATAAAGTGGTATATCTTGAAGAGTAAACATTCATGCCTCTTTCTAGTTAGTTACTCATGAGCTCATCTTTTTCTAGCTTTACCAACCACCCTAGGGAAAATACATTGCTAATTTAGATACTGCTTTGGTCACAAATCAAATGAGCATGCTGAATTGTCAATGAACCTAAATCTAGGTTCCATTTTTGTCTGATAGGTCAAAAAAATAAGCAAAACCCTTTGATCAAGCTCCTGAGTTCTTTCTCTTTTCCAGTGCTTTGATAATGTTCATAGTTGGCACCAGCTCTTTCTCTGAGACCTGATCTGTCTCTCAGAATTTAGATGAGTGGAGAGGAAAGTACAGTGGTCTACAAGTATGAAAACGAAGCCACGATTGGGTGTTTAGTTCCAAGTCTTGTTATAAACTATCTTTTACCAATGTTTGTCTTTTGTGTAAGAAATTTTGAGTTCTGGTCTAGCTGTGAATGAAGTAGTTTTTTAATTCTCATTCTGGTAAAGTCTGTGTAGAACCCTCTCAGGAACCTTGTAACTGCTGGAACCTCACCATAATTCCTAACAATGCTGGTAATACAGTTTCCTTAAGGTTGGCCTTCTCAGGAGTGATAGAAATAATGCTGCCAGTTGAAGACAATAAGAAATGGGAGAGAGAGAGAGAAGGAGAGAGAGAGAAAGGAAGAGAGAGAGAGAGTGAAATTATGCTCATATTAGAAAACTTTACCATTCATGTGATAACTTGTTGATTGCTGTGTAAGGAAATTTGGCCAGAATTTCTCAACGTTTCATTTTGCATGGTTTTGTGCTTTTTACATTTTTTTGAAGCTTCCTGGGCTTGAAAATTGGGAAATCATATGAAGAAAAATCTGTTTCTGTGAATTTCCCCATACCAGCCAAGATCCTCTTACATCACCCTATTTGATTGTGGCTCCAAGGAATGATAGATGGCATCTCTTTCCATCCCTGACATCTCTGTGATGTGGCTTGGGAAGTCAGAATATTATGAACAAAACTCTACAAATTTCCAGTATCAGTTCTTTCAAAATAAAGGCACCATGGATTTATTGTAATCATTAAGTGAGTCATTTTGTTTCTTAAGTTAAACTTCTTTGCAATTTTATTTATTGTAGTCAAAATAAGGAAAATACATTTACAGATTATAGGCTACCAATAGGATGGTGTTAAAAAATAATTATGATTCTGGCATTGTGGCATAGCAGGTAACTTTGCTGGCATCTCACATGGGCACCATTCATGTCCCAGCTGCTCCACTTCCAACTCAGCTCCCTGCTACATCTTTGGCCTGGGAAAACCAGCCAAAGATGACCCAAGTGCTTGTGCCCCCGCCACCCACGTGGAATACCTGGTTGAAGCTCCTGGCTCCTGGTTTTGAACTGGCCCAGTCCTGGCCATGGCAGCCATCTAGGAAATGAACTAGCAGATGGAAAAATCAATCTCTCTCTGAATATAAAATAAATAATTTTTTTTTTTTTTTTTTTTAGTGGGAGGTAAAATAGCAAGGTTTATTAAGAAGGAACATCTGTAAGGATGGATGGGCACCTCTCCAGACAGGGCCTGAGAGAGAGTGCCCAGTCCCTCAGACTGGGGGAGAGGGGGGCTGCATGGGTGAGTGGAGAGTACACCTGGCCTGGCCAGGCCAGGCCAGGCCAGGCCAGGCCAGGCGGGCGGCTCAGCAAAGATGCAGAGAGCTGAGCGCACAGTCCAGTTGAGGCTGGGGGTTTTTAAGGAGATGGGTCTTGCTTCCTCCACCTCTGCTCCTCTTGGAACAAAGGGCTTTTTGGATGTAAATAGAAAAACTTCTCTTGAAGGTCTGAAACAAAGGACTTTATGGATGCAAATGTTATCAGACCTGAGGAAGGGAGCAGGGTGTTTGAGATGCAGATACTGGGCTGCACCTGGGAGATTGTGGAAGATTTATCAGGCAGGAAGCAGGAGGGGTGAGGGCCTCCACCTGGCAGATTATCAGGTAGAAGGGGGCAGGGCAGGCAGGATGCGAAATCTGGGCTTCCCCTGAAACATTATTAGGATGACTTTGAGATGCAGATGCATATAGATGTCTTCTCTTTAGGCCTGTCACACACACATAAGCTCATAACTGACTTCCTACCTAACATTCCCCCCTCAAGAGGTAATACCCAAAATTCTTTATAAATAAATATTTTTAAAAAAATATATTAGCCTGGGGCCTCACATTGTGGTGCAACAGTTTAAGCCTCTGCCTCTGATGCCAGCATCTCGTGTGGGTGCCATTTCAAACGCTCCACTTTTGATCCCGCTCCCTGCTAATGTGCTTGAGAAAGCACCAGAAGATGGCTCATGTACTTCAGTCCCTGCCACTCATATGAGATACAAGGATGGGGTTTCTAGCTCATGACTTCAGCTTGACCCAGTCTGGGCTGTTATGGCCATCTGGGGAGTCAACAAGAGGATGGGAGATCTCTCTATCCCTCTCTTCCTGTATCCTTCTCACTCCTTCCCTCACTCCCTCTCTTTCTGTAACTCTTTCAAATGAATAAATATTTTAAAAATTATTAGCAGTAAGAGGAAGT
The DNA here is from genome assembly GCF_033115175.1 of Lepus europaeus. NCBI lineage: Eukaryota > Metazoa > Chordata > Mammalia > Lagomorpha > Leporidae > Lepus > Lepus europaeus. Next base: position 87,835,474 of record NC_084838.1, on the reverse strand, counting down.
TGGTGATAGCATGTCTTGGCTTTGTCTCTTTATTTTTCAACCGCCTTACTGTCATGTCAAAATTGGAAGATAGTTGTTCATCCCCAAAACTAGTTAAATGCAAACAAATAGCTCGATCCTAGATACTTTGGGGTAAGCACATATAAACACATAGATTTTAGGTTTAGGTAAAAGTGTGGAAGAGAAATAAAAGTTACACTAGTAAACTACATTATGGAATTTGGTGTCAAAATATATTATCATATTTAGTTACACACAGTGTAGATAAATGAGATTAAATAAAGGAAGAAAACTATGGACAGAGAATAAAATTCAACACACAGATTTTGTGGAGAAATGAACTATTATTTTCTTTTAGAAATGGACAGTTATTCAGGCTCAAGGAAATCCAGTAGTTGCACCTAATTCCCTTTCTAGATAACTATTCCTTGACAGATTTAACAGGAAGAGGATAGGAGTTGATTATAATTTCAATTCCCACTGCTGTTTTGGAAACTATAATTAGAGAAAAGAAGGCCAAAACTAATCTTTCAAGGCTTGTAAAGGACAAAAACAAAACACCTTGGCTACAATGAATCCTCTAGGCATATGTTTCTATTAGCACCCAGCTAGGCAAGGGGAAGAAAGTTTTTATTGAGGAAACTATTCATTAGTGGTGGCTTTGAGCTCCAAAGGACTCACTATAATCTAACACCAGATATAGGAACCTAGGACCTATGTCACCTACCTTTGTTCTTCATTGATCACATTCATTTTATTAGTTGGATTAGGTATTTAATAAACATTCAATATATTTTTAGTGACTCCATGCAAGGATACACACTTGGAAGTTTCCTATATATACACAAATATTGATGTACCTTAGCTCCATCACTCTGAAGTACAACCCATTGTTCAGTTTATAATGGAATTTAATACTTCATGTGATTAGATAGATACCCAGTTTACCATCACTCACCATAGAGCTGAATAAATTAATCTTAAGAAATGGGTACAGAATTATTTAAGTTTAGAAAGTTGGAGAAAATTGAACATGAAGGAAGATTTGACAGGCCACTTTGATAGTTAGCACATATGAGACCCCTTGTCACTAAACTTGTACAACAGTAGTCCTTTTGGTGCTTGATATCAACAGATACGTTTTCACAAGTACAAGGTAGATGTATACACAGCACCCAAGCCATCTTATCATTTGTGCTAATTAAATAATGTACTCAGCATACAGAAAATGATGACTTTTTTTTTAGTTATGCTGTGAAGATTTTATCTTAGTTTTTTTTTTGGCTGTAATTCTGCCATTCAGAGACACTCTGACCTGATCACCAAGTCTCAAGTGCATTCTATGATCATGTGTATGAACTAAATCTTCCAAAATACAATTGTTGTCGAGAAGTTCTGTGTTCTTTTTGAAGCCTTATTGCAAGCCAGTTATTACTACTAGTCTACTTGCTGAAACAGTGGCAGGTAAAGGACAATGATTAATTTCAGCATTTCAAACATGTTTTTTATTCATTTCAGAAGGTCTTTGGAATAACCCTAGTGACTCTGGTTTTTGGTCTGAGTATTCTATAAATAGGAGTTATGAATCTCATCCAAGTTCATGGATATCAGAGCTGTGTAGTCTCAACGGCTTCCATGTTCATGAGAAAAGCACTTGATTTAATGCTCTACTATAATATATTAAACTTTTGAACTTTTAAGCAAGTTACACCATATCTTCCTTTTGCATTGCCCCTGCAAATTATACAGCTGGTCCTGTTGCCAATATCCCACCTTCCTAATCACAAATAAATTAGTTATAGGATAATTACAAATTGAAGGAAGAGAGAGGGAGAGAAAGAGAAAGTGAGGAGAAAATCTATAGATGTGTAGATATAATGAAAAAGTAGAAAAAAGCAGATCCAAAGAAGAATCAAGAACCAGAGTATGTATGGTTCCAGGGAGCAAGAGAATACTGGAGAGAAAAGCAACCTTTTATCCCAATGGCTTTTTTTTTTTTTTTTTTTTTTTTTTTTTGGACAGGCAGAATTTGACAGTGAGAGAGAGAGAGACAGAGAAAGGTCTTCCTTCTGTTGGTTTACCCCCAAAATGGCCGCCACGGCCAGCACTGCGCCAATCCGAAGCCAGGAGCCAGGTGCTTCCTCTTGGTCTCCCATGCGGGTGCAGGGCCCAAGCACTTGGGCCACAGCAGAGAGCTGGACTGGAAGAGGGGCAACAGGGACAGAATCCGGTGCCCAGATCGGGACTAGAACTAGCAAAATGTGGTAGTGTTTGTGTCCCCCAACAATGCTGACACAGGCTGAGGCTGTCAAATATCTTAGACTTTGCTTTGGGTCTACAAATATTTTTATGCTTTGGGCCGGCATTGTGGCATAGTGGGTTAAGCTGCTGCCTGTGATGCTGGCATCCCATATTGGCACTGGTTTGGGCTGTTTCACTTCTGATCTGGCTCCCTGCTGACGTTTGGGTAAGCAGCAGCAGATGGCCCAAGTCCTTGGGCCCCTGTTCCCACGTGGGAGAACTGTATGAAGTCCCAGGCTCTTGTCTTCAACCTGATTCAGCCTTGGCTGTTGTGGCCATTTGGGAAGTGAGCCAGCAGACGGAAGATGCCTCTCCCTCTCTGTCTCTCTTTGTAACTTTCAAATAAACAACTCTTTAAAAAATATTTTATGTTTCATTATTTTCTATAAGATAAAGCACAATTACCCACTGTATTCAATTTCTGAATCATCTTTGTGTCCTTACTTCCAGTGACATGGAGATTATTCTTTTTCTAGAACACACTTACATCACTCACTGACACTTTTCCACTGTCAGCACTGCCTTTGCCCAGCTTATCTCATCATTCAATCTTCAGCTCAAGTCTCTTCTGAAAACCCTTCTCTGAAAACAGGATCTAGGCTGGCAGCCCCTCCCACGTGGGATCCATAGCATCTGGTATGTCCTTACCATCAGACACATAACTTTGAATTTTGATTGCATGTTGCATTCCCTCCAGCCCACCATAGCCCATATGCGAATTGAGGGAGAGCATCATGCTGATCTTCATGAAAACTAACTCTGTCAGTGCCAAGCATATTTGGGGAATTTGGTTTTGTCCTCCACTGCCACTAAAGAATCCATAGCAAGATTCCACTTTCTCAGCTACTGCAGTCTGGAGATGGGTGGGACAATAACAATAGCAGCAGCTATGACCTGTGGACTGCTTTTCTAGGCCAGGAATCAACCCAAGTACTTTGATGTGGCAGCTCCTCAGGCCTCATGACAATCCTACCAGAGTCACATACAGTTCCACTTTAGAGAGGAGAAACAAATGCACATAGCAGCTAATGAAGTTTTTCAAATTCTCACTAATGATAAAGAGCTGACATGAATCTAGCCAATGCAAATGTTTAAGCATTATTCTTCCGCTGTCTTTCACTCATTTTGTTGAAAATATGTTCCAGTGATTTCTGGAAATGAGGCTTACTTTTGGGGGCCCAGGTTTCCACAGTGAGGTTATAAAGCATCAGTGGTGCATGTTCCCATGAGACGCTCTTGCTATATACATGTTTTCATCTAAACCTCCTAAATTATTTTGTGGTCAGAATTTCCTCATTAGGAAATTATTACCAAGTGGATGGCAACAGTATGAAAAATGTGTCCCTTGTTTCTTCGCAAACGAAAAGGTCTGGTGGAAGGAAGGGTACTCAGCTGGAGGCTGCAACTGAAGAAGAAAATGAACATAAACAGAATCTATAAGTGGTGAACATAGGCTGTCATCTCAAACGTGGTCAAAAATCTCTCATCATATGGTAATGGTGCAATAAGTAACATTAAATGATTATATCAATGAATGGATTTTGTGATTCTTCCTACTTTTTGAGGCTTTCCATTGCTTCTCAGAACATCAAGCCTTCTCCTTAATGCACCATTATCATAACTACATTATCTTTTTATTTGGTATTTTGTTTCTGCTTTAAATTTTGATTTTTTTACTTTTATTTTATACTATTACAGTTCATATGTTTATGATAATCAACTGCCTCCAAATGGTTTTCCAAGGCTGGAAAGGAGTACAGATGAGAGAGAGGGGCAGAGAGAGAGAGGTGTTAGACCAATAGGGAGAGAGTTTGTTCATTTTATAGACCAGCAATGTCCAGTAGAAATGACTCACACATGTAATTTTAAATTTTAAAGTGACCACAGTAAAAGGTAAAAAGGAATAGGTGATATTTTAGTAACATGTTTGGTTCATTCAAATATACTAATATATGCAAACATAATAGTGCAAAATATAATCAATACTAAGCTTATTAATTAGAAATGCTACATTTTGCTTACTGAGTATCCAAGATCTTCTGCATATTGTGTGTAGACTTACAGCACATCTCATTTCAACTGAAATGTTCAGTTTTTCAGTCCAGTCTCATTTCCAGTGCTTTATAACCCAGGTGGTAATTAGTGGCTACCATATTTGAGAGTGCAGTCACAAAGAAATCATGAAAAAGATGTTTGTTCCATCCTCATTGCAATGCAAGAGTATACTGGAGGGCTATTAGCCTTGGAAAGCACACTCCAATTCTTTGCCTTCTGTGTCTGCTTCTCCATGGCTCATTTTTAAAAAAATGGGAACTGAGCAAGACAGAAGATATTCAGTATAATGGTCTTAACAATTCAAGTGTGGTTTATTCTCTGATGAAGGCCAACAACCACAGTAAATTGGAACATTCTGGGTATCCCTGGTGCTCAGAGCAAGAGCCATCCATATTTGGCACAAAAGCTGGATTCCCACAGTGAGAAGAGATAGAAAACAAGAATACTGTCCTTGTACCAGTAAGTGGGACTGGAGCAACGATCCGTGAAATGGTGTCCTGGAAACTCCATCCCTGGCGCTCCCTCTGTAATTGTTTTTAAAATGGTGGTGAAGTAAAAAGCATTTTGCAGATCTTTTGCTAACCACCCACTGGAAAATGTGAACACAGCAGTCACCTACTGCAAACAAAGAGATCTTCAATGATTGGATGCAGCATGAACCTGTACCTGCACTTCCCAGTGAAATGGGTTCTTCACTCTACACAGTTGGCTGAATTGGAAAAGTGGTCTTCATTACAATCTATTTGCCTAATCTGTAAATTCTAAGTTTTAAGTTTGTGACCAATGAATGGCTTCAGAACCATACTTGGGTTGCCATATGCCCCCTATCAAATTTTGAGTCTAGCATCCTACTTTGCTTGTGTTGATGGGTGTCTAAAGTTGATGGGAGGCCTGAGGATATTCACTGCCTCGCTTGGAACATTTGGAAATGGTGTTAAAAAGTGGTGCCATGAAGGAAGAAGAAATTTTCCCTGCTTCAAGGAGAAACTGTGAGATATGAAAATTGATTTAAATTTTTGATCTATATTTAATGTGAATATTTCATGCCTAATAAACAAGTCATTCTCAACAACAACAAAAAATAAATTTGGGGGGTCAGTGCTGTGGCATAGTAGGCTAAGCTTCCACCTGCAGCACTGGCATCCCATATGGGCACCAATTCTAGTCCCATCTGCTCCTCTTCCTATCTAGTTCTCTGCTATGGCCTGAGAAAGCAGTGGAAGTTGACTTTAGTGCTTGGGCCCCTGCACCCACGTGGGAGATCCGGAAGAAGCTCCTGGCTCCTGGCTTTGGATCGGCTTAGCTCTGGCTGTTGTGGCCATCTGGGGAGTGAACCAGGCGATGGAAGACCTTTCTCTTCATCTCTCTTTCTCTCTCTCTCTCTGTAACTCTGTCTGTCAAATAAATAAATAAAATCTTTAAAAAAGTATTTGATACCAGTCAAATAGTGTTGGTCTCTAAACAATACTTTGTAAAAGGTAATAGCTTCTGCACCAACATTTCTAGTAAAGCAAAAATACTTTTTTTGTTAGCACACTATACTCCCACATGTTAATTTTTTTATTATTTTCATTTCATTTCATTATGTTATGTGATTTTTGTGATTTATTATCTAGCTTCCTAAATCTGTGTTGAACCGTACATAGTCTGCCAATCAATGAAACAGTTCAGATTTTCCTTTAATTAGATACTGCGTTTCTAATTTTTTTTTATCATTTGCAAGTTTTTTTTTATTTAAACATCATTTTATTCATATAATGCCTACTATGATTTTTTTTTATCTTTTCCCAACATACAAATAGTCTTATATTTTCATTCTGTCATTGTGTCCTTTATAAGTTGAAATAGTGGACTGGACATTTGGCCTAACAGTGAAGATGCGTGTGGTCCACATCAGAGCATCTGGGTTCAATTCCTGGTTCTGGTTCCTGACTTTTTCTTTCCACCAACAAGCTGCCTGGGAGGCAGCGAAGATGACTCAATTGATTGAGTCCCTGACACAGAATGGATTGAGGTCTTGACTCCTGGCTCTGGCCTCAGTCCAACACTGGCCATTTCAAGCACTGGGGAGCAAATTTAATGGAAGCGCTCTCTCTCTCTCTCTCTCTCTCTCCCCCCACACACCTCTCTCTATCTCTTTCACACACACACACACACACACACTGAAGCTTTCTCTCTCACTTTCTCTCTAATATAATAAAATAAATAAAAATAATCTATGATATTCATAATCTCTCTCAATTCATTCTTTTTTAATTTTTAATTTACTTAATTCTTCCTTTTTGTGTCTCTATGGCTACATATAAGGTGATTTACTTCTTTGCATCTCTTAAACATTTTACTTTAATTTACTTTATGATTGTTAATTTACTATTGGAGATAACTACTGTTAGGTTGGAAAATCTTCCAACAGATTCTATTCTAACATTGCAGAGGGTTAACTCTCAGTGTCATAAATAAGCTTATTTTAATGTCTAAGTTGAGTTGTATCAAATAATACAAATAACATCCATTTCCACCCCCATTGAATACATTTGTTTTTCACTGCTAACATGTGAAATGATTCCTTCTTTCTCAAGCCCTGTGTTGAGCCGATGGAGATATTATTTTTGTTCTCTTACTTGGACGTGGTATCAATGTTGTTAACCTAGGAATTATCTCAAACATATGAAAAACGTGGAGAAATTTGTGACCAAAAGGATTACTGAGTCAATTGCCTGCAGCTGGGGCGTGGATATATGTGAGGGAACAAAAAAAGGGCTAATGGTGAGGAATCCCCAACTTAAAGGGAAATATGGGAGTCATCATTCATCCTTTGTAGGATGTGTGGAGTCTCATATTCTTCAAGGAAAGGGTAGGAAATCCTGAGGATCAGGCATATAAGTTAAATATGAGTTTAGAGTACCAGAGGAGATTAGATTCTCAACCGTCCTGTACCCCTTAAGATCAGACTGGGACACTAAAGACTGGCGTACTGACATTTGAATTGATGTAAGTGATATTCTTGAATTCTCCTATTTTTTGAACCTCTGTCACTGGAAAAATGATACCCTCCTCCCTATTTGAAAACAATGCACAGGCCTCTGCCTTACAAGACATGTGCTCTCCTTGTTATCTCCTGTGTTTCTCATCATAGCCATCATACCCAATAGGTAGAGTCAAGTCAAAAACATGTATGTCCTACCAAACAATCAATACAGGTGTCTTCATCCTGCAAGTACTAGTAGATAGAGCCGAGGTCACACAAAGGAGGCAAGAAAGAAAACACTGGACAAGTGTGTCCTCCACCAGGATATTCCTTGTTAATCTCTTACTCAAACTTGCCTGTAAATGGACAGTAGAGTCACAGCAATGTGAGAAGAACATGGTAACCAGAGGCTTGGATCATGTGATTATACCTTTGTCTAAGACCATGGAATGTGCAACACTAAGAGTTAACCCTCCTGTAAAGTATGAATCCAAGGAGATAATGATGTGTCAATATAGGTTCATCAGTATTATTAACTGTATCACTCTGGCAATGGATATCAATAGTGTGTGATACTGTGTATGCATAAAGTCAAGGTTGCATGGGAAATCTCTGTAAATTCCAATCCATTTTCTGTGGAACTAAAACTACTTTAACCCTACAGCCCATTAAAAAATTAAAAGCTAAACAGCACTTTTAAGAACAATAATATGCTGCATACCTGGGAATATATCCTAAGGAAATGAAAGCAAATGAAAGAGTTATCTGTATTCCCATGTTTATAGTAGCTCAATTCACAATAGTTAAGGTATGGAACCAACCTAGATTTCCATCAACTGATGACTAGATAAAGAAAATGTGGCATATATGTGTGATGGAATATTACTCAGCCATAAAAATGAATGAAATCCTGACATTTACAACAAAATGGATGCAACTGGAAATCATTATGCCAAGTGAAATGAAATGACACAAAAAGAAATCTATCATGTTTTCTCTTGTGGTAGTTAATATATATAAAGAGAGATATAATACTATCGTTTTATTGATCTGTGATTATTTTAAAATTTACTAATATGAGTGAAATGGACATCTTTTCACTCGATTATTGTTTATAGCCCTTGCTTATATTCCTGCTGATCTATGATGTTTTTACTTTTTTATGTTGAACTCTTTATTTAGTGGAGCATTAAACCTTTGGCTATAGCATAAATTAAAAATATGCTATCTCAAAAACTGAAAAAGAGAGAAAAAGAAGAGAGGAGGAAGGGGGAACTATGAACTACTTTAAATATGTTCTATATGTATTAATATTACATTAACATAAGAATTTTCTTGTAGTAATTATACATTTGCTGTGACCCTGAGAATCTAATGTATTAATAAATTCCTTAAAAAAGAGCAAGATAAATAAACTGCACATAATTATATGAAAAAGAATACAAAACACTAACTCAAAGGGCTATAAATGCCTACAACTGGAACATTTGAGTAACGAAATACATAAAGTGGTATTTAATTATACCTCAAAGCATAATATAACATGAGTCCTTGCTGATATAAATAAACAATTTAACAAATGAATTAATGGAGGAGGAGAGACAAAGCTCTCATACAGGAAAATTCCAAATAGTCTACTATTTGCTTTCAGCAAGCAGAGCGTAACTTTCCAATCTTAGTTGAGGGTTACACACACTGAGTTTCTGTCAAAAAGTGCAGCATGTAATGAAACAGCCTCACCAACACTACTCAGCCAGATGATCACAGTTAATATCAACATTAATAAATTATGCTGATAGTATGAATGATTGCTCCTAGGTGGTGAAAATTGAATGTTATATCTGTGGTGTTCCTCTCCAAAACACACTATATCAATCTAATCATGAGGAAAATAGATAAATTCAATTGAGGGTCAGTTTACAAAATACCCAATCAATATTCTTCAAAACTGTCAAGTTCATCAAAAGCAGAAAATCAGAGAAACCCTTAGCAAGTGGACACGTGACTAGTAAATCCAGCATAATTTTCTAGAAAAAATCCTAGAAGAGTAAATGAGTTATAGGAGAAAATTGAGGAAACATGAATGTTAGTAATGTGTCAATTATGGTCCATTAATTGTACAAATGATCCAGAGTGCTAATATATATATATAGTAAAAAACAAACAAAAACATCTTAATTTGCATTTGTGGAACTGACAGCTTCTGGTTTGATTATTTTTTAAAATCCTGTCTGTATTCCTGAAGAACGGTGATTTTTCTACTGTTTACTTGTTGAATTCTTTATTTTGTGGACCACTAAGCCTTTGAATATAAAATAAATTGAAAGTATACTATTGCAAAAAAATAAAAGAGAGAAGAAAGAAAGGAAGGAGGGATGGAAGGAGGGAGGAAGGGAAGTATTGTTATATTCTTGGAATTGCATCTATGAAATATATGAAATCTATTCTTTTTATAATAATAGAACAGTATAGAAAAAAGAAACAAAAAGGAAGGAAGGAAAGAAGGAAAAAGAGAGGGAGGGAGGGAGGCAAGAAGTAGGAAGGAGGGAGAAAAGGGATATCATTATATTCTTAGAACTGTATATATGAAGAAATAATAAAAAAGAAAATTTAATAAGGGAGACTGTGCTTAGTATAGCTCAAGTCTCTATTATTTTCACAATAATCTGAATAATCTGTAAATATTAAATGATTATAAAGTAAAATATTTATCAAAGACATTATTTTAGAAAGCATGACCAATTTTAAGCTATATACAGAAAACTTCACTTCAAATGTATGGATAAATGTAGATCTAGATTTGAAAGATGAAAAAAAACATATTATGCAAACATCAATCAAAAGAAATAAGAAGTAACTTCATTAATTCCAGGTAATGTAGATTCTAGAGCAAATAAAATTTATAAAAATAAAGAAGGATATTACACAGTAATAGAAAGGTGTATCCAACCATAAGATACACAATCTTAATTGTGCATGTACCAAATAACATAGACACAAAATACATGGGAAAAACTGTAAGAACTGAAAGAATATATTAAAAAGTTCAGGATTAGACTGGGGAAATTCAAGAGAACATTGTAATAACTGAATAGACACAGTAGGCAGAAAATCAGAAAAGTTAAAGAAAATCTCAACACCACCAACCAGAGAATCTAATGGACGTATGTTGAATATCCCATTAATGCTAGCAGAAGATACATTATTTGCAAATATCTGAGGATATATACAAGACAGCTCATATGCTCATATCCTGGATCATAAATAAATTTCAATTAAATTTAGAAGACTTATTAATAGAGAGTGTGTATCTGACCATAAGGGAAAAAACTAGAAGTTGATAATAAAAAGCTATCTGGGGTATCTCCAGGACATAGTACATGGGACAAGGGGAAAGTCTCAACAGAAATTAAAAAAAAAAAAATTAAACTGGATGAAAATAAGAAGAAAACATTTTAAAACTCCTGAGACAAAGATAAAGGTGTGTTGAAAGAAAAATTTATAGCATTAAACATGAATACTATAAGAGAAAAAATTTTCAAATCAATGATATTAGGTTACATTTCAAGAACCTATAAGAACAAAAGAAATGTAAAGTCAGCACAAGAAAAGAAACAGTAAAGATAGCAACAGAATAAAACAAAATTTAAAATATAAAAACAACAGAGAAAATTATGAAAATAGAGCTGATTATGTGAAAAAAAGACAATTATCAATCCTTTGTTAAGGTAAAGGAAGAGAAGGTACCCTTCTGGACTGAAGCAAGAAATGTATAACAAACCCTGTAAACACTAAAAGTATAATAAGAGAATATAATTGATAAATCTAGACATATGAATTTGACAATCTATATGAAAGAAATTAGTTCTTGAAAATGCCAAACTTCTACAGCTATCTCAACATGAAACAGATAATTTTGAATAGTTCTATTACTATTAAGCAAATTTAATCCACAATTTAAAAATTCCAAAAGAAAAAAAAATGTGTCTCCAAGTCCAAAGGCTGTCATTGGAGAATTCTACCTAATACTTAAAGAGAAATTAACACAGATTTGAAACAATCTACTTTAGAACATGAAAAGGAAAGGACAATTTTCAGATGAAAATCACACATAAAGAGAAAAATACAGACCAATTTTCCTCATCAAAGCTGATGCAAAATGCTGAACAACATATTAGTAAATCTAATTCAACATTGAAAAAAAGGATTATATACCATGACCAAGTAGGGTGTATTCCAGAATGCTTTAGCATCCCAGTATCAATCAGTATAATCCATCATACTAACAGGCAAGGAGGAAAAGCAAAATAATCATACCAATTGATGTAGAAAAGCGTTTGACAAAACTATATATATTCAGGAAAAGGAAAAACTCTCAGAAAAATAGGTATAGAGGAAACATAAGCTCATAAAGAGTTTCTACAAAATAAGTCATAGTTAACATTGTACTGAATGATGAAAATTAACAGTTTTCTCTATTTTTGAGAACAGGCAAGAATATTTTCACTCACCACTCATAGTCAATACAGTGCTGAGCAGCCATCCAATGTATTAAATCAAATCAAATAAAATACAGGGCATACCCTCAGTTAGGAAGAAATAAGCCATTCCTATTTATAATGGCACGATTGCCTACACAGGTTGTCTATAGAAAATTGCAAAAGCATCTAGAACTTATGAGTTACAAAATTCTATATGGTACAAAGTAAACATAAAAAGCAATTGTACTGAACTTCTGTATATTGGCAAATCAACATAAGAACACTATAAATAAAAACACAATACCATTAACAATTGAGAAAAAAGCTGAACAAGCATTTTAAGTCATAAAAATATTTACAGGGCCTGTATGTGGGCAATTAAGAACTAAGGAAAGCAATCAAAGTTGTATATAAATCTAGAGACATATTCATGTTCATGAAGTAGAAGATTATACATGGATGCAAATTCTCTCCAAACTGAAATACAAGTTTAACACAAAAAATCAGTAAGACTTTTGCACAAAAATTAATATAGAATGCATAAAACAAAGCAGAGGAATTAGAGCATGCAAAATAATTTTAAAAAAAAGAATAAAGTGGGAAAATTAGTCTCAAGATTTATTATGAAGCAAAAGTAATCAAGAGTGTAGGCAAATGGCCGGCACCGTGGCTCACTAGGCTAATCCTCCGCCTGTGGCGCCAGCACCCCAGGTTCTAGTCCTGGTTGGGGTGCCGGATTCTGTTCCAGTTGTTCCTCTTCCAGTCCAGCTCTCTGCTGTGGCCCTGGAAGGCAGTGGAGGATGGCCAAGTGTTTGGGCCCTGCACCCGCATGGGAGACCAGGAGGAAGCACCTGGCTCCTGGCTTTGGATCGGTGCAGTGTGCTGGCTGTGGTGGCCATTTGCGGGGTGAATCAATGGAAGGAAGACCTTTCTCTCTCTCTCTCTCTCTCTCTCTCTCTCTCTCTAACTGCCTGTCCAAAAAAAAAAAAAAAAAAAAAAAAAGAGAGTGTAGGCAAATGAATAGGTGCATGGAACAATGGAGCAAGACAGAACTCAGAAGTAATCTCACATGCATATGTAAGTTCAAGTGATTTTTTGGGGCAGATGTCTAAAAGCGATTCAGTGGAAGAGGATGGCTTTTTCTGAAAACGATGCAGGAAAATTGATCATTCATAGGTAAAAAACAGTTAAATAAAAAATGAACCCATTGTTTTTCAAAAGTCAACTCCAAATACGTGATTAACTTAAACGCAAAATGTAGAACTTGCTGCAAAAGTGCAGGACAAATATTTGGCAACTTGAACTAGAGGGACAGTTCTTAGATTTGACACCAAAAACATGATCCACGAAAGGAAAATTAACAGATGGACTTCATCAAAATGTAAAAAGTTTTCTTTGGAAAAAAAGATTAACACTGACTGGAAGAAAATACTTGTACAGCATATGTCCAACAAAGGATTATGTCTAAAATACATAAGGAGGGACCAGTGCTGTGGTGTAGTAGGCTAAGCCTCTGCCCGCCATGATGGCATCCTATAAGGGTGTTGGTATATGTCCTGGCTGCTCCTCTTGCAATCCCAGTTTCTGCTTGTGGCCTGGGAAAGTAATGGAAGATGGCCCAAGTACTTGGGTCGCTGAACCTGTATGAGAGAATCAGAGGAAGCTCTTGTCTCCTGGCTTCTGATCAGCCTAGCTCTGACCCTTGCAACCATTTGGGGCATGAACCAGCAGATGGAAGATGTTTTTCTCTGTCTCACCCTCTCTCTGTCTGTATCTCTACCTCTCAAATAAATAAATAAAATCTTTAAAAAATAAAATACATAAGGAACTCTTCAAAACTCAACAGTAAAATACAAACTAAAAAGCAAGTAATCCTTTTATAAATGGGCAAAAGAAATTTATAGATATCTCACAGAATTCTTAGCAAATCAGCAGATGAAAAGGCGTTGCACTTCATTAGTTATTTGATAAATGCACATTGAAGGCACAATGAGACATGACTATATACATAATAGTAAGAAAAAGAAACTTAATGATGAGGAAACAATTCGGTACTTTCTTAAACCAAATATATAAAATATGACTCAAGAATTATATTCACCTATTGCTTTCCACGATGTGTATTAGCAGGAAGCGAAGCCCAAATTTGTTCCCTCACACTCTGATGTGGAATGTGGTTTTCACAAGTGGCATTTTTTTTTAAGATTTATTTTATTTATTTGAAAGACAGTTACAGAGAGAGGTAGAGACAGAGAGAGAGGTCTTCCATCCTCTGGTTCACTTCACAGGTGGTTGCAATGGCTGGAGCTGTGCCAATCCGAAGCCAGGAGCTTCCTCCAGGTCTCCCACTTGGGTACAGGGGCCCAAGGACTTGGGCCATCTTCTACTGCTTTCCCAGGCCACAGCAGAGAGCTGGATCGAAAGTGGAGCAGCAGGGACTAGAACCGGCGCCCATATGGGATGCCAGCACTTCAGGCCAGGGCTTTAACCTGCTGTGCCACAGTGCTGGCCCTCACAAGTGGCCTCATCTCACTTCTTTATATTTAATATGCAAGTATTATCTCAGAGAATATCTATAAGAATCTGTGAAAAATGTTGATGATTATGATGGAAACAATATATTTTTGTATTATAACTGTTAATATAATTTTTTAAAAATTTATTTATTTGAAAGGCAGAATTACAGAGAGGTAGAAGCAGAGCAAGAAAGAGGTTTTCCATCTGCTGGTTCATTCCCCAAATAGTCATAACAGCTGGAGCTGGGCCTATCTGAAGCCAGGAGCCAGGAACTTCTTTTGGGTCTCCCACAGGGGTACAGGGGCCCAGGGACTTGGGCAATTTTCCACTGCTTTCCCAGGCCATTGAAGAGAGCTGGCTCGGAAGAGGAACAGCCAGGACTCGAACCAGCGCCCATATGGGATGCCAGAACTGCAGGCAGTGGCTTTACCTGATATGCCACAGCACCAGAGCTGTTAATATCATTATTAAACTCTTAAATAAGCCATGAAATAGAATATATAATTATCAAGTTAGTGAAGAATGAATCATTAGTGCCAGATGAAGTCTGATTTTAAGAGAATTAATTTTATTCAAATAATATATGTGAAATAAATTCTATAAGCAATGTATCTGCTCATTAAAGCTGACTATTTCTGAAGCTTATACCCAGTAAAATTTTACAGGGTTAGTTTGGGTTATAGTAATTAAAGTAGTAAAATAACATTCAAAAATCATTGCTTATTTTAATTTCCTAAAAATAACATATTACAGACTGATTAATATTTCAAAGTCCTTATACTGACCATGTTATATTATTTTTGAAGATTTATTTATTTATTTATTTTGAAAGGCAGAGTGTTGGGTGAGGGGTAAGAGAGATCAAGAAATCTTACCTCTGCTGGTTCACTTCCCAAATACCTACCACAGCTGGAACTGGGCCAGGCTATCTGGGTCTTCCATGTAGTAACAGGGATCCAGTTTCTTAGGCCAATATCTACTGCCTTTCCAGTCAGATGCATTAGCTGATAGCTGGAACGAAAGTGGAGAAGCCAGTATTTGAACTTGCACTGGAGGCAGGCATCCCAAGTGGTGGCTTAAATGGCTGCACCACATCACTTGCCTCTGTTAAATTATTATCAGAGGCTGGCTGTGGGTGATACTGCACCTGGCTGGGAGTCTGCCTGCCCTGCCCACGGAGGAGGTTGGGAGCAGGGCACACCATGCCTCCCTGGAAGGACCCTGCAACCTGACTGCTGAAAGCAGTGGGGGCCCAAGGCACTTTTCCCCACCCCTGCTCCCTGTTAAAGGGCATGGTAATTGCCCATCAGGTAAACAGCTCCCAGGTGTGGTCCAGGCCCATTAGGACCACCTGGAAAGCAATCCTAGCTAGGTGATTTTCAAGCTGATTGGAGAAGCACAGTGGCGCCAATATCAGTTCTATCCTATAGAATTAGTGTTGCCCTGAATTAGTTACGCCCCTTCTGCCTGCTCTATAAAAAGTGTGTGTGTGTGTGGTCATTAATAAAGCAGACAGGTTCACCAAAACTTGTCTCCGGAGCTTCTTGTGGAAGAACACTGTCACCCCACCATGGGGTGAGCCCACAGCTGGCAAGTAATAGCCACCAGGTCAGATCTGGCCAGCCATCTGTTTCTGTATGACCCACCAACAAAGAGTAGGTGTTACTTTATATAGTTGAAAAGATCAAAAGAATAATAATTTGTAACATATGAAAAACATATGATGTGCTAATTACAGGATTCATGAAGGAAGTGCTGTTGGAACACAGCTGTACTCATCCATTTACGCTCCATGGCTGCTTCTGTTCTACAGCTACAGAGATGAAAAGTTGTGAAAGTATGTCCTGAAATATTCAGTATCCGAATCTTCTTTTTTCATTATTTATTTGACAGATAGAGTTAGACAGTAAGAGAGAGAGACAGAGAGAAAGGTCTCCCTTTCATTGGTTCATCCCGCAAATGGCCACTACAGCCGGAGCTATGAAGATCCAAAGCCAGGAGCCAGGTGCTTCCTCCTGGTCTCCCATGCGGGTGCAGGAACCCAAGCACTTGGGCCATCTTCCACTGCCCTCTCAGGCCACAGCAGAGAGCTGGACTGGAAGAGGAGCAACTGGGACTAGAACCCGGAGCCCATATGGGATGCCAGCGCCGCAGGCATTAACCAAGTGAGCCACAGTGCCGGTCCCTCAGTATCTGAATCTTTACAGAAAATGTTGACCAACTTTTATTATCACTTTTATGACACCTTAACTTGCCTATTACAGATTTTGATACTACTAGGATCCTTGTATTCCGCAATACTGTTTTTTGAGTGCTTACCTTTTCTGACATTCTTATTCTAGGTGTTTAAGACAATGAAGCTTGTCCAGTTATTCCTGAATCACCTATGTGACCTCCTGGTTCCTGATGTCTCCTGATGTGGACAGGTAGGGTGCCTGCAAGGAAGACCTGAGATCACCAGAAGCCCCACCTGCACTGCAGCTCTGCTTGTACCACCCAAACAACTGCCTTGATGCAGTGGGAAACTGCAGCTTCCATGGTCTTGTGGCTTAGAACTAGCACCTGCTAAGAACAGCGAACATGGCTGCTGACTGCATTTCTGTAAAGACATTTAGCTTATAATACAGTCATTATAATAAAATTACAAGGGCCAACACACCTACTCCCATCATGACTTTTCCTAGATTTCCAAAAGGGGCAAGGAAATGGGTGGTAATCACCTTACCCCAAACTCTGTCACTTACGAATATTCAACAAAACCCCGTTCCAGGCACAACCTCTTCTGCCTTCAGATCCTGTGTAGGGATGGACCCAAATCTCCTTGAGTGTGCTCTCCCTTGACTATGTCCATTCTGCTACCTGGGAGTGTGCTCTTACTTTCCGTGTAAATAAATTTTGCTTCTCTGTCAGCCTTTATCTACATCTTCCCTCACATCCTTTTCTTGCCTCAGACAAGTATCAGGACCCAGCCATCCCCCTACACTGGGTCTTACGTCCTAGGTGAAATAACCTAAGGACTTCTCATGGGTTGCCCAATCACTTTATTCAAATGTGCAAGTGGAAATTATGTTGAAAAGGAGGTAATCATAGAGAAGATCACGGGCTCCCTGAGGAAATTATCAATGCGTTTTGTTTTTCTGCCCAAGAATCTTGCATCAAGTGAAGTAATGATCCAGCATAAAGACATATGTAAATTTGCATGAACAGTTAAAAGACTCAAAAATGTGTTTCAAATGTAAAACTTTCAGAATTAAAAAAATCTTTGGAAAACCCAGTTCACTTTTCTGATTGTTGGACGACAAAACTGACACTCATGCATCCTTTCCCAAGATTATACAACTAGCCATGTTGGGAAAGAATGAATATGATTGCACCAAAACTCACATCACCTGTTCCCAGCTCATGCTGTCAGCTTATCTAGCATGCTGGAAATGGAGTATATTCCTTTATTACATAGAAATATTTTATGTAATATGTAGAGTGGATAGAAGAAGCAAAATGAAATTCTTTTGTCTGAAGATTGATGTATCAAAAGAAATCATAACTAATTTAAATTAATTTAATTTAATTTTCATTGGCTGCAATGTAGACTCTTATTTTGTATTTGTGAGGTGGAGTTGGAGAGAATTAGCCAGTAATGGGGAGATTTATTTTAATAGCTGAACAAAATTGTATTCCCTCTGACAAAATTTAAATTTACACCAATTTCATGGGTATATTTTCTAGATTCCCATGTTTGAAGTAGAGACTCACAGGTAGAACACCAAATTCTCTTCTTCAATAATAAAACTTGAATGATCAAAGACCCTTCTAATGTAGTCTAATGGATGAGTAATCTCTACAATTAATTTTTCTTGATTGTAATTTATGCCTTCTCTAATAACACACACATCCGGCCAAAAATATCAAGAGAGTATAATTTTGTGTTTTTAAACACAAAAGGAACATTAAGGGAAATCTCATAAATGCACCTGGAAGAGTAAAAGATTGTGAACATAGACATAATCTTTTGCTTAGATTTGTTGCTGTGAGAACTATTTATGGCTAATTGCATGAACAACATATACAGATGATATATATCTCATATATATATATATATATATGTATTGATAATATTCTGTCTTAAAAACTATCATCTTCTCCTCATGTTTAACCCTTGGTAAGTCTCCAGGGCATCCATGGAATGACCAGCATAAAAATGATTGATTACCGGAGTTGTCAATTAGACAGTGTTCAGTGAAGTGAAGGAAGCATGCCGTGCTGTGAGTGCTGACTTCCTCATATGGCAGAGATTAAAGTTTCTTGATAGAGAATTATTATCCCAAAGTGAATTCTAAATTTTTCACAAAGATTAACGTGTTCTTTTTTTTTAATTTTATTTGACAATTATAGACAGTGAAAGAGAGAGATAGAGAGAAAGGTCTCCCTTCTGTTGGTTCACTCCCCAAATGGCTGCCACAGCCGGCACTGTGCTGATCTGAAGCCAGGAGCCAGGTGCTTCCTCCTGGTCTCCCATGCGGGTGCAGGGGCCCAAGCACTTGGGCCATCCTCCACTGCCCTCCCGGGCCACAGCAGAGAGCTGGACTGGAAGAGGAGCAACTGGGACTAGAACCCGGAGCCCATATGGGATGCCAGCCCTGCAGGCGGAGGATTAACCAAGTGAGCCATGGTGCTGGCCCTAGATGAGCATGTCTTTCATGTCTGACCAAGGTCCTGAGAACTGCCATGCTCTCAGAATGGTGAAACAGGCATGGCCTGGCACTTAGATGAGTTAACTGAGTTAACTCTAGTATTGGTGAAATTTGATAGCAAAGAGCATGGTTTTGGGAAAAGTATATCACATGTAGGCAAGTGAGGGGCAAAGGTTTAAAATGGACTCAAATTTGTACATTTCAAGTGAAATTTAAAGCAGTTCAATTAGAAATGAATGTTGTCTACAGGCTGAAAATAATTTATTTAAATGGGATTTCAGGAAGGAGATCAAACTGATTTTAATTTTTGCCATGGAAATACCATGAATAATAATACCACTGCCATGGAGAGTCTAAGAATTATTTGGAGTAATTTCAGAGAAATTCCCTCCATTATTTTCCATTTACTTGAATCTGCCTGTTAGTGAGTAAATCAATAATCACCATTTAAAGATGCACATATAGAATAAAAGAAGGAAAAGTGGTTTTGGAGAAATTGAAGATGCTTCCAGAGGTTAGCCAAAGGAAACTCCATGGCCTCTAGCTGTTTTCTATTACTGTTGGGTGCTAAAGTCTCTCTTCTATTCCCCAATATTTTAAATCTAACTAATAAATAAATATTTTGTCTTGTCCACTGAAATTCTAAATGGTAATATGATTACTATTACTAATAAATCAAGTATAATTAAACATACTCTGTGTGGAGATCTAGTCCTGCTCCAGCTCGAGATCAAGAAAGCTTCAAATAAACTTGAGAGGGCACTGGATTTGAGAAATTCCTGATTTAATTCAAAGCTTCCTATAATTTTTTTTTGACAGGCAGAGTGGTCATTGAGAGAGAAAGAGAGACAGAGAAAAAGGTCTTCCTTTTCCATTGGTTCACCCCCCAATGGCCGCTGCGGCTAGCGCGCTGTGGCCAGCACACCATGCTGATCCAAAGCCAGGAGCCAGGTGCTTCTCCTGGTCTCCCATGCGGGTGCAGGGCTCAAGGACTTGGACCATCCTCCACTGCCTTCCAGGGCCACAGCAGAGAGCTGGACTGGAAGAGGAGCAACCAGGACAGAATCTGGCACCCCAACTGGGACTAGAATTTGGGGTGCCGGCACCACAGGCGGAGGATTAGCCTATTGAGCTGCTTCCTATAATTTTGAAAGCTATAAAATTTCATTGCATCCCAAGTCAAAATAGTCCCTATAGAATATCTGTAGTACCTTCAACTCCAATTGTTTAGAAAGTTTCCAGGAGTGTAGATGTCTACACTTGCACACAAAAGAGAAAAATCATAATGTACTTGCATGAGAATGTTCTGTTATTCTAAAGAATTCTATTTTTTTAAAATAGCTTAATGTCTTTGTGTCAATTTTCAGAATCAAAAGGTTAGAAGTATATCACATCTACTTAAGACTAGTTGATCTTGTCTATAATTTCCTCAGTTCCTTTGTGTGTGTGTGTCTGTGTGTCTGTGTGTGTGTGTGTTTGAGAGAGAGAGAGAGAGAGAGAGAGAGAGAGAGAGATGCAAGAGACACAGAGAGAATCTTCTAACAGAGTTTACTCTCAGAAGGATACATCTGCTCCAATTAATTTATATCATCTTTTCTGATTCATTTAGTATAAATATATAAATTTTCACAATTGTCAAATCATGCAATGGCCCATATGAGTTAGTCCGTGTTTATAATTATTAATTTTAAGATCCAGTGATGATTATCTCTAATCCATTGCAGAATAAGTGAAGGAACTATATATGCTATGATGAGTGGTGAACTCCCATCATCTAGAATAATTTTGACACATAGTAGGATTTCAGTACCTATTTAGTAATTAAAATACAATGTGAAACATTATGTGCACAAAAGATTGACATTTGTGAACAAGTCATCACAATGTTTTTACTATTCTCATCTATTTCTCGTTCCTTCCTGGCCGCTATCAAACCCCATACAGTCTGTGCTGCCCTGTCTTATGCTCATGGCAATGGGTATACAGAGAAAGATGAGCCTCTCTGAAATGATGGTCCATGTGCTGCTTCCTGTGATGTTCGTGGTTACAGTGATAGTCAGTGGAAACCCTAGCATGGAGAGAACTCACATTCTGTTTCTAAACTGTGGCCCGGGATATGCCCTGGGCATTACGGTTACATGGCACATCTAAGCACGAATCCCGGCAGCTCACAGAGTGCTTGAGCACGGTACAGGACGAGAATGATATGAGGATACAACAGGAAAGGTGCCTTGTGCATGGAATTAAGGACCAACTCAGCAGTTTTCTATTTTGATCATAGCCCAAGAAGTATCTTTTTTTTTTTTTTTCTTCAGGATCCATCCATATAGATAGATGATAACAAGGACCAGATATACCCCTCCCCATACCTGAACAAGATGCCTTATCATTGTGTCAGCCTCCTAGAACTTCAACTTCAATGCCAGAACCAATGTTTTGTCATCCCAGCAGAAGGGAGGCTTGTGATATGAATTAAGTTGTACTGTGGAATAAATTAAAAATATTGCATCTTTTGCACAGTTTACTTCTATAGTAACATCCATACCCAGCATATCTGTCTAATCCAGGGGTTGACAAATCATGACCCTCAGGCCAATTCCAAGTTTCTGTCAGCTTTTATGCAGTCTAGGAGTTAAGGATAGTTTCTACCTGTTTATATGGTTGAGAAAAATCAAAAGAAGTATGATACTTCATGACATTCAAAAATTATATAAAATTCAAATATTAGTATACCAGAATAAAATTATATGGGAAACAGCCATGCCCATTTGGTTACACACTATCTGTGGTTGTTTTTGTGCTGCAGTAGCAGAGCTGAGAAGTTGAGATGAGAGACTAAGCGCCACACAGGGTGAAATTATACTATCTTTCCATTTATAGATAAAATTTGTCAACCTCTGGTCTAACCTAAAAAGGCTTAAAAAGTTGCGATCCTTGACAGTAACTGAGGATGAATCATTTTCATTTTTGTTTGTCAGACATTAAACAAGGAGAGAAGTGATCCTAGAGCAGAGGATAGGGGGCATTCTATAATTTTTAAAGATAACTCTTCTTTAGCCAAATTATTTTTTGACTGGGAAAACACACTTCAAAATTTTAATTCAAAATAGTGTTCTGGGAGTTAAGACAGTGCTAATGGAAGAGAAGTAAAATACTCAGGCTCAAATCCTTTGCAAAGAGAAGTTGATAGGACTCAGAATGCCATCAGGTGAGCAGATAAAAGGTGCAGCAGGTAGGGAGACTAATCAATGCATCGCCATGTGGACTCTAAGATGATAGTTCATGTCATCTTTCAAAACCCACTAAAATGATTCTGCTAACCATGGTGAGTTGCCTTTCATGCTTGTTTGGTGCTCTTAAAATGCTTGTGGCTACTTAAAACACATAATCTGTATCTAACTTTGTTAGTTCACCTCAACCTTTCCATCCCAGCAATAAGAAAAGACTGTGTGCTTTGAGGTAGGTAACTTCATTATTAATGGTCTGATACGATTTGCCACTTAAAAAAAAAATAAACATTTTCAGTGCCTCAGCATGAGATCAGTTATAAAAATACTTTCCTGTATTGGAGAAAGAAAATGTTCTATTTGAACGATTCATTTGTTCTTTAATGCTTTTAGGAGGTTTTCTATGGTTTTGCTTTGTTTTCATTTTCCAATGTTCAATCTTGAAATTTTTTTAAGGTTTATTTTATTTGAAGGTAGAGTTATGGGGTGGGGGTGTTAGGAGGGAGAGACACACACACAGAGTGAGAGTGAGAGAGAGAGAGAGAAAGAGAAAGAGAAAGAGAGGGAGAAAGGGAGAGAGGGAGAAAGGGAGAGAGGGAGAGAGAGAGAATTCATCTGCTGATTCACTCCCCAAATGATCATAGAGGCTAGAGATGGGCTAGAACAAAGCCAGGAGCCAGGAACTCCATCTGAGTCTCCCATGTGGGTGAAGGAAGGCTATCTTTTGCTGCTTTACCAGGTGCATTAGTAGGGAGCTGGATTGGAAACAGAGCATCCAGGACTCGAACCAGTGCCCATATGAGATACCAGCATTTCAGGTGACAACTTAACCCACTATGGCAAAATGGCAGCCCCAACAAACTTGAATTTTGAAAAAAAGTATTAAATTTTTAAAAGAATGTGTGTTATCTGATGAGGAATTTAGAATCTAGAAATTAATGTTTGTGGACAGCACTGTGGTGTAGCGGGCAAAGCCACCACCTGCAGTGCCAGCATCCCATATGGGCACTGGTTCGAGTCCCGTATCCTCTGTCCACTCCAGCTCTCTGCTGAGGCCAGGGAAAGCAGTAGGAGAAGGCCCAGGTCCTTGGGCCCCTGCACCCGGAAGAAGCTCCTGGCTCCTGGCTTCGGACTGATGCAGCTCCAGCCATTGCGGCCAATTGGGGAGTGAACCAGCGCATGAAAGAGCTCTCTCTCTGCCTCTCCTTTCTCTCCCTGTGTAGCTCTGACTTTCAAATAAATAAATATTTTTAAAAAAGAGAAAGAAATCAATGTTCAACTAAAGTCGATGTACTGAGCGTCATTGACTTAGATACCTGAGGCTCAATGTGCAAACAAAAATTCAAGGTTTTAAATTTTTTTTTAATTTTTATTAATTTATTTTTGTATTGTAACATTAAAATAAGAAAAGTATGGTTAATCCTGACTCACAAGTTTTCTTTCTGCTGTAATCTCCTCAGAGTTTAAGAAAAATTCAGATCTATGTTCTCTCAAAAGAGGAAAATACATCAAAACTGTCCCTTTTAATTTTCAAACCCTCAGAACCAACTCTATTGGTTTAAAAGTGATACTAGAGTTCCCTTTTCCAATTTGGAGTTTGGTTTTCAACATTTGTGAAGGCCAGCAGATTATCACTCTTACTTTAAGTGCATCAAAAGCTCCTAGAGCCTGGAGGAATATCAACTCTGATGGCCTCTCCAATCTGCTATCTTTGTGGGTTCACATTATGTCCCAGTTCTATGCATGAGCGACTCAATTGTTCTTCCTACAGTATACATTTTCAACCTCTGTATCTTTGCTCACTCTCTATAGAATTTTCATTCCTCCTCCATGTATAATGTGAACTCTACTTATCCTTTATTTATTTATCTATTTATTTATTTTTGACAGAGTTAGATAGTGAGAGAGAGAGAGAGACAGAGAGAAAGGTCTTCTTTCTGTTGGTTCACCCCCCAAAATGGCCACCATGGCCGGCGCACCAGGAACCTGATGCTTCCTCCCAGTCTCCCATGCAGGTGCAGGGCCCAAGCACTCGGGCCATCCTCCACTGCCTTCCCGGGCCACAGCAGAGAGCTGGACTGGAAGAGGAGCAACCGGGACTAGAACCTGGAGCCCCAACTGGAACTAGAACCCGGGGTACCGGCGCCGCAGGCGGAGGATTAGTCTAGTGAGCCGCAGCGCCGGCCTCTACTTATCCTTTAAAACATTAATCAAGGGAGTTTTTATTTGAGTACAATATCCATAACTTCTTGCGATAGCATCAGATTCTTTGTCTGCGTTCTGTAGCACCTTTGATTGATCTATATTTTGTTTTTTCATACAATGCACTTCAATGTTTGCTGGTGTTGCTTTGCCACATGATACTCTTTAGGTATGGATTGTGCCCCATTCAATGCATTATCCCAGGTTAAGCCAATTGTCACACAAAGAAGATGCCGAATATATTTCTATTGACTACAAGGAGGTATGTTTGAAATGTTACTATGTTTTTCCAGAATTAAACTTACCTCTAAGAAAGCCATATCATGATCAATATATTAATTTCATGTTCTTAAATTATTTACAGAATTCATACTTTTTTTCTAAGAACTCTCAGACACACTAGCTAAGTATTGTCCCTATGCATTAACTGCTTCGTTTTTCTGGGTTGCACATGCAAAGATCAAGAGCCTTTGTTCTTTTTGGGGAAAGCATTAAAATAAGAATGCAGAGAAATGTCTAGCCAAATGCTTGAGGTGATGTAATAAGTACATGCTGTGAAATCAAATGCAGATGCTCCTTGACTTTCAATAGGGTTATGTCCTTATAAACCTGTTGTGAGTTGAAAATGTTGTAAGTCAAGAATGCATTTAAAACATCTACTCTACTGAACATCATAGTTTAGCCTTGCCTGACTTCAATGTGCTTGGAATATTTACATTTGCCGAAGGCTGGGCAACATAATCTAACAAAAGTCAATTCTATAATAAAGTGATGAATATTTCATGTAATTTATTGAATATTTTCCTGAAAGTGAAAACAGAATGGTTGTAAAGTAAGCTTTCACAGCACCATAGGGTTGAAAAATTTTAAGTTGAACCATTATTAACTGGCGACTGTGTGTAGTTAGGAGCCATGTGTACCAGGGCAACATAAGAATTTAATTGTCATATATCGTTAGATTCTTGTTTGCTAAAGGTTTTATCATATGACTTTTCTGACATCTTTTTAATTATTTAATATGCTAATTTCATGAATTGATTTGCTTATGTTGAACCAATTTCTCAATGCTGAGTTAAATCCAAATTGGTCATGATTGATTATTGAGTTTATATGTTGCTGGATTCAGTGTGCCAATCCTGGTGAGAATTTAAATAACTTCTGAAACTAAGTAGCTGTGTAGTCCTGCCCTTCTCACACTCTCATTATCAAGATGATGCTAATCTCACTGTTCCATCTTATTCTCTGAAGGAAACTGTGTAAGACTGGAATTAGTTCTTTTATTTCATTTATTTATTTTTATTAATTTGAAAGACAGAGCGAGAGAGAGAAAGATTGGTCTTCCAACAGCTGTTTCACTCCCCAAATTCCTAATAACCAGGACTGTACCAGGTCTAACCCAGGAACCAGGAACCTTACCCAGGTCTCCCACATGGCTGGGAGGGACACGAGTACTTTAGCCATCATCTGCTGCCAACAAGGTTGCAGATTAGCAGGTGCAGGACTTGAATCCAGGCCCACTCATGCAAGTATTCCAAGTAGCTTCTTAACACACAAAAAAGTACATATCCCTCTACTTATTTTTTATATGGTTATGTTTTTCTAAGGATTTACCCACTTCATTGAAATTTTCAAATTTATTTCTACTTCATAATATTTTATTCTTGTTTACAATCTTTGCTATGATTCTATCTTTTGTTCTATTAACATTTTTTCTTCTTTTTATTGATTAGTCTCATAAGGAATTTATTTTATTAGACTTTAAATATTTTTTTAAAATTTATTTGACAGGTAGAGTTATAGACAGTGTGTGAGAGAGAGAGACAGGTCTTCCTTCTGTTGGTTCACTTCCCAAATGGCCACCACAGCCAGCGCTGTGCCGATCTGAAGCCAGGAGCCAGGTGCTTCCTCCTGGTCTCCCATGCAGGTGCAGGGGCCCAAGCACCTGGGCCATCCTCCACTGCCTTCCCGGGGCCACAGAAAAGAGCCGGACTGGAAGAAGGGCAACCGGGACTAAAACCTGGCACCTATAAGGGATGCCAAGTGAGCCACGGCACCAGCCCTATTTTATTAGACTTTGAAAACCAACATTTGGTCTTATTGTTTCTGCTTATTACATCTGATTTTTGGCCTTATTCTCTAAGTTCTTAGAGATTCATGATTTTATTATTCATTCCAGTTTGACATTTAGCAA
Source organism: Lepus europaeus (assembly GCF_033115175.1). Lineage (NCBI taxonomy): Eukaryota > Metazoa > Chordata > Mammalia > Lagomorpha > Leporidae > Lepus > Lepus europaeus. The sequence goes on along the minus strand of NC_084838.1, from coordinate 87,808,841 downwards.
CTAATTTTTATCCTTTCTGCTTTTCTCATAAAACATATAAGGGATTCATTTATCTATAAATACTGCTTTATTTGCATCCTATGCATTTAACTATGTGGTATTTTCATTCTCAGTTCAAAATGTTCTACTATTTGAATTATGATTTCTTCCTTGAAATATGGGTTACTTAGTTATATTTTCATAATATTAAAATAATACAGTATTGATATTTTTATTTATTATCCCAATATAGCTTCAATTTTCATAATGTTTTGGGTCTGTATTTGTAAGCATTGTGTATTGTTCAGGTGTTGAATATGTACATTTCATTCAAGCTTGTAGATGATGTTCAAATGTTCAGTAATTTTAGTCTATCATCTCTTTTTTATCTATCAGAGAAAGTTGTATTTAAATTTCCAGAGTAATTGTGGACTGATATATTTCTCATTTAATTGTGTAATTTTGCTTTCAGATCTGTTTTTGATTGATGTCATTATAACTAAGTATTTGTCTCATACATCTTTTTCCATATATTGATTTTCAGCCCTATCATGTGCTTGCCATGGATGGGTAGACATAGCATAACACTCCCTTCTCCTTCCTTGTTTCTGTAATACAAATGTTACAGTTGGAAATTCAGGTGCCATCCTGAATTATTAGGCCTTGGTGATAATGAGAACCTTGGTGTATGGGTTTCCCAGTACAAGCATAAAGAATCTAAGTTCCTAATGGCTGTGGAGCCACCTTCCTACACTGTAATGTGTAGTTTTGGATGTAAGCCATTTTCTTTGGTTTTCTCCTATCTGCATCTAGCATAATATTAACTGACACTCAGACATTTGTCCCATGGAGACACTAAAGATTAATTGAACTCAACAGTGCTGAAATGAACTATTGTCCAGTAACAAGCAATATCCTCTATGTAAATAGAACCTAGGCTTGTGTTTATATAAAAACTTCTAGATTTTTGAAATTTAACTTTTCCATAAGAAATTTTAAATAAAATATTATAGTACTTCAGAGTAGCCATTGTTTACAACATCAGAAAAATTATCTTGCAAATGATTTTTTAGCTGATCCAAGAATAAGAGGTAGTACATTTACAGAAAAAGTATGGGAAGAAACACCTGAGAAGGAGAAAGTAGGAGATCTGTATCAGTAATGATTTTTAAAAATTAAATACATGTTGGAATATTTAAGGGAATAGTGGTGGTAGATTTGGTAAGGTGGTTTAATCAGATTAAGGTGCTTCAACGTCATGCACACAGCTTGAATTTTCTTGGGAATATATTTTTATTGTAGTAGGAAGGACAAAATGATCTTAAAAATTGAAGAACTCGTTTAATGTAACACTTCATTCAAATTGTATGATTTAGAGAAATCATTTATACTGAGTTTCGGTTTTTGCTTATGAAAAGAAATATTAACTATATTTACATAAAATGTGAACACTTTTCATAGACTTTGAAAGCCAACTAGAATGTAAACCATTATAGTCATTAGCTGAGATATCTTCAGTCATTTATTACCTTGTGAAGCATATCCTTAAATAATTTTGAAGAGATTTAATAAATGCTACAACATATCTACACCCCAAGTGTTCACAGGCACAAAGAGAAGGAAATTTTAAAAGGATATTGGAGAATTAGTATAGACTAGACTGGATAAGGAATTGACATTGCTGATTGGTTCTTCAGGAAGTTTAGTCAGGGAACTTTTGTAAAGTGTACATACTGGAAGACTTTGAGATGTCTAGATCATAAGCAGTGCAAATATGAGTTCAGATTATGTGGTTATAGTGGGGAAACATCCCTTTCTTTATTTTCTTTTTGCTACAAATAGCAGTTGAGCACTTAACAAGGCAATCTCCTAGATACTATAAAGTGAAAAATAAATAAAGTTCCTGTCTTCTTAATGTTTGCAATCTGTTGATTGAGGTAGAACATTAAATAAATGAATATAAAATAATATCAAGGCAGGTGTGTGGCACAGCAGTTAAGTCCCCATCTGGGATGCCAGCATGCCATATCAGAGTGCCTAGCTACTATTTCTACTTCTGATCCAGCTTCCTACTAATGTATACCCTAGGAGGCTGTAGATGATGGCTCAAGAGCTTATGTCACTGTCACCCCCATGGGAGACCTGAATTGAGTTCTGGGCTCCTGCTTCAGTCTCAAATGTATTTGGAATGTGGACCAGCAGATGGAAGACCTCTTTCATGTGGTTTTCTGTCTCCGTACCATTCAAATAAATGAAAAATAAATACATACATAAGTAAAATAAGATAGTAATAAATAAAAGCAAGGAGTAAAGATTGATAAGAGGTGGAAAGTGAAAGAATGAACTTCTGAGATAAGGAACTCTGGAAAGATCTCACTAAGAAGATTGAGACTTGAATAAAAGGAAGAGTTAGGCAACACTAGAGGATATGAAGTCCACAAAGAGAACATGGTAAGCAAAAGCAAAGGAGGAAGACATATTCAATAATGTGTGGGAATGGCAAATATCTCAAGGGATTTAGGGGAGGGTGGCAAGTGGTAAAATTATATATATATATATATATATATATATATATATATATATATGTGTGTGTGTGTGTATATATATATATAAAACAACTTAAGCTGGCTCAGGGGAGGTTTTCATTGTGGTAAGGTGGTAAGGTGTTTAGATTTTATTCTAATTGTGGTGGTTGACCTCTGAGAGGTTTGAGCATAGGAGTGACAAATTCTGGCTTGCATTTTTGGAAGATGACTCTGCCAAATGGAAAATGAATTAAGGGGAGCAAGAGTACAAACAGGGCTCAAAACTGGATAGGAGGCAATAGCTGTAGCCAGGTGAAATAAAGGTGGTTGGCATTGGGCAGTAGCTATAATAGTGGTAAGATATGGTCATATTCTCAGGATTGTAATGAAAATATTAAAAGCTATTTGTGAAGAGAAAATTATGTTAGTAAAATGCAAAGCTTCAGAATGCAAAACACAATAATCTATAAGGATAGCAAATCAATACCCTGAAGACTAGATTTGGCTTACAGATGCATTGTCTTTATTATTGTATTTTTAACTAATTATTTGTTAACATTTAAAATCAGAATATTTCACATGAAAAATCTGCACTTGCTGCTTTTGCCAAAAAAATGAAAATATTTGGAAACCCTACCTCCACCCCTTTCATTCAAAAATTTTCAACATGTGTTTTTGTCTGTTTTTTCTTTTTTTGCCTCTATACCTGAATATGACAGACTAGGTAATTTATGAAGAATAGAGATTATTTAGTAAAAAACAAAACAAAAAATAGACAAACGTTTACAACTCAGAATGGACAATAATTGCAATTTCTTGAAGAGTAATGCTGATGGTCATACAGAAGTCGATTCCCACAATCTATTCTGCCAGCTCCGGGTTTTAAAACCAGAAAGTCGGCTGGTGCCATGGCTCAACAGGCTAATCCTCTGCCTTGCGGCGCCGGCACACCGGGTTCTAACCCCGGTCGGGGCGCCAGATTCTGTCCCGGTTGCCCCTCTTCCAGGCCAGCTCTCTGCTGTGCCCAGGGAGTGCAGTGGGGGATGGCCCAAGTGCTTGAGTCCTGCACCCCATGGGAGACCAGGAGAAGCACCTGGCTCCTGCCTTCAGATCAGCGCGGTGCGCCAGCCACGGCGGACATTGGAAGGTGAACCAACGGCAAAGGAAGACCTTTCTCTCTCTGTCTCTCTCTCTCTCACTGTCCACTCTGCCTGTCAAACAAACAAACAAACAAACAAACAAAAAACCAGAAAGTCAAAATATGCTTCCTTGGCAAAGGTTTCTTATTAAAAATTTGTATTCTGGGAAATCCAAATGCTGGTGCTGGCATCTGCTCAGCATCTAGTGAGGTTCATTTTCTTGTGTCATCACATGGTGGAGAGAGCATCCTGTGATGAGACAGAACAAGCATGCTAGTTCAGGTCTCTTTCTTCCTTCTCATAAAGCAATCAATGCCATCAGGGGAACCACACCCTCATTACCTCATCTGATCCTAATTACTACCCAAAGGTCTCACTTCCAAACACCAGCAATGAAGTTTCAACATGAGTTTTGAAGGGGACAAACACTATGGCTATCATTGTTGAAAGTCACGTGAGGCTGTCCCCCAATAGGCAATGCACTGTGTAAAAGGTTTCATTTATTTGTATTAAGTTCTTGTTTCCTGTAGACATTTGGGTTTGTGACAACTGACCTAGAGCATACAAAACAGTGTGGTCAAATCCAAACACAACTCCATTTGTTTCTTACTACAGTAGTTTTCAACGGAACTCCAGGGATCCATTGATCTCAAGCCTCACTTCCATTTTTACTTCTCTTATGAACAGGGGTTCTGTGTAATATTTAACTTGACATCAGAATGTTTTTCAAAATTTACTTCTTTCTCAACTGGTCTTAGTCCTGGATAGGATAGATGCTAATATCCATTTTTGAAATTTTCAAGAATTTTACTGTATTTTCTATTGCTTTTTCATTCACAGAGCACTTGGGGAATTCATATTTGGAAAGTGCATTCTGTCTGGTAGAGTAGACCCAAAACCAACATGTTGAGACAAGAAAAGTCTAATTAGATTTTTAAGTCAAGATTTAAACTTCAAGAACTAAGCTGTGTGGTCAAGAAAGCATAACTGATGGGAAAAGGCCAAGAGTCCAGGGAGAGAAGATACAGCCTCATTTATAATTTGGCAGGAAAACCTTGCCTGGCCATGAACAGTTGCAGGAGCTGAAGGGCTGCAAAGCCAGAGTGCTCAGCTGGAGCAACACTGGGGACACTGAATATTCCTGGCTGACGGTGTACCTTCAGGGAACCGCTTGGGCAAAACGCCATCATTAGGATTTTAAGTATCTTGCAAGACTGCAAAAACCTTCTTATTTTCCATTGCAAGAACTGTCAAAATGGAGTACAGAGAACTTGGTAGGTTTCCATTGATTGGGTTCTTTCTAAGAAATGAGAATGGAAATGCTGCCTGCGACATCACTATAGAGCACTCCAAGAGAGTTTTATTGTCTCCATGAGAGTGCACTCTCAAAGGCTTAAGGTTTGCAAAAACCCCAACTCCTCTGGTATCCAGCTTTCTAATCAACTCTTAAAATCTTTAACAATAACATCTATAAATATATGTGAACTTTTAAAATCAAAGCATAAGCAATGACAGGTTTTTTAATTTTAAGATTAAAGCATAAGAAGTGACACTCAACTGAATATTCTCTGCTGAATTCAAAGTCACATCTTTGCAAGCAGTGCAGTCTTTACCAAGAGATTAATGTAATGATTATTGAACTCACTTTGCTTCTTGGTTTATGGAAGTTTCAGACCCTTCTCCTGCACCCAAATAAAACAGGGGTGGGTAGAGAAGGAGAGAGAGAGAGAGAAAGGAAGGGAGAGGATATTCTTAATGAGAAACCATGGAGATTGATGATTTTCTCTTTGCTAACTACCCCTTTATCAGTCAGACACAGCCAGCCTCACGGAGCGATGTAATCAGCCTCTAAAACAGATGCTGAGGAAATTCATTAAAGAGGAGCAAAACGATTGGGATCTGCGATACCCTATCTGGGGCTTCCTGTGGGGCAGTTCCCAGTGCATCTATAGATTATTTATTATGTGAACAGTTACAAAGGAGATTATTCCACATGAAATCATTTGGCAGGTGAAAAAGGAAACAGTCCAATAAACATCAAGAGAACATTTACTCACTAAAAATGAACAGAGACCATACAAAAGATCCCCTGGATTCACTTAGAAGTTACCTTGTGATGCCAATGTTTAGGGTGCATAATTTGAACAGTTAGCATATTGTACAAAGTAGAGCATGGGAACTGTTCAAAGTATGCATTCCCAAACTCTAATTTCTTTAGAGAGACACTATCTTCTGGGGGCACAATTCAACTTATGAAATGGCACTTTGCTTCACCATATAGTTTTTATTTTTCTAAAGGAAATAATTGATTAGACAAAGTTGAGCACTAGGTTTGTAAAGATTAGAAATGTATGTGCTTGCATGCACAGGTGGACAAGCCTGGCCAGAGCTATGCTTATTGCTTCAGTTAGCCTCAGTACTATACATGAATATACAAGGCCTAATCAGTGATCTAGAGAGGATTTTATTGTCTCTCTCACTAATATAACATAAACTCCCCTCCTTTTCTGGCTGTTTATTTATTTTTGTTGCAGTTTATGAATTTTGTTTTTAAAGGACAAAGACCTGCTTTTGGATGAGAAATGCCAGTTAAACACAATTTGTTATTTAACTTGCTTTGATTATACAAATATTCTTGGTTGAAACTTGGTTTTTCATGACTATTCAAAAGCATTGCCCCCTCTGAGCACAGATGTCTTATGGATCCAGTATTTTTATTTTCATACATTTATATTTCCTGCCTGCAAATGGAGAAAAATTTGCATGACCAGCAATGAGAAAAATATTGCAATCTGGTAAAGCCCATTACTAGAATTATATCCTTACAATGTGAAAAGTAAACAATGATATATTATGGTTGCTTTAACGTGAATTTGAATGGTTTTCTCAGACATTTATTAGCGGTATGTATTGCATTAGTAAATTGTCTGTTATATCCTTTAATGGCGAATTTGCATATGGCAACATTATGCTGCCAAAGGAAAATATTGAGTAAGTGAAAAATCATTTTATTCTCAAAAAATAGCGTTGGGAAGCATGTTGTTTTCCCTCCATATTTTTCCAAGTCCTCTTATCCTATTCCATTAAATGCAGTCTCAGGCTGACTATATTCATTTATCCTTTATACTTTATGTAAATGTGTAAGCATTTAATGGAAACTATAGTTGATAATTATGTATATCACTTTCAAAAAAAGTTTTTGGAATGTTAACATCCAACCTTAAATGTAAAACTTGGAATCTGCAACCATATATTAATAACATAATATGCTATAAAATGCCCTTTACTTTCAAGCAAACCTTTCTGAGCACTTAGGGATCCTATTGGTAGCGAGTGAGATTCACAAAGCTAGAAGAGAAGAACTTTCATGAATGTGAAACACTATTTTATTAAAAATAAATTGGAGGGGCTGTCTCTGTGGCATAGTGGGCTAAGCCCCCTCCTTTGGCACCTGCATCCCATATGGGTGCCAGTTCATATCCCAGCTGCACTTCTTCTAATCCAACTCGCTGCTATGGCCTAAGAAATCAGTGGAAGATGGCTCAAGTACTTGGGCCCCTGCACCTATGTCGGAGAGCTAGAAGAAGCTCCTCCTTCTTGGCTTCAGATTGGCTCAGCTCTGGCCATTGAGGCCATTTGGTAACTGAACCAGTGGATGGAAGAATTTTCTTTCTGTATCTCCCTTTCTCTGTAACTCTACTTCTCAAATGGATAAATAAATCTTAAAAAAATAGAGTGGAAGATCAATATGGAGAAAAAAATTAAATTAATACAATGATCCAGGGGAAAACTATTGACATTTAACTTTATGTGTTATTACATTATTTTGACATATTAAAATTCTTCAAATATATATTTGAGTAGCTGCATAATATCAATTTGAGTAAATTGAATCCTTTTATTTAAGGAATGCAAACTTCATGCATTTCATAAATACAATTTTAGGAACATAGCGATTCTTCCCACCGTACCTGCCCTCTCACCCACACTTCACCCTTTTACCTCCTCCCTCTCCTATTCCCATTCTTATTTTTTACTAAGATCTATTTTCAATTAACTTTATACACAGCATATTAACTCTATACTAAGTAAAGTGTTCAACAAATAGTATGAAAAAAAAAACACAACTCTTCCTCAACAGTTTTTGATTTCTGCTATGACCCATTGTTCATTCAGGACCACATTGTTCAGTCTCCATGTGTTTGCATATGTTCTAGAGATTCCTGAATCGTTGATTTTCAGCTTCATTCTATTGAGGTCAAAGGAGATGCATAGTATGATTTTGATTTTTTTTAACTTGCTGAGATGTGCTTTATGGCCTAGCCTGTTGTCTAACCTAGGGTAAGTTCCATGGACAGGTAAAAATAATTTGTATTCTGTAACTGTAGGAGGATAAGTTCTGTAGATATGTGTGAGGTCCATTTGGTCTATAGTTTCGATTAACTATTGTTTCCTTGCTGATTTTCTGTCTGGTTGATCTATCCATTGCTGAAAGTGGGATAGTGAAGTCTCCCATTACTACTATATGGGAGTTTGTGTCTCCTTTTAGATCCATTACCATTTCTTTTAAATAGCCAGGTGCCCTGCAATTAGCTGCATATACATTTATTACAGTCACATCTTCCTGTTAAATTCATCCCATAATCATTGCATAGTTCTGTTCTTTGTCTCTTTTAACAGTGTTTGTGTTATTTGTCTGATATTTGGATGGCTACACTAGCTCACTTTTGGCTCGGTTAGCATAAATAACTTTTTCCAAACTTTCACTTTCAGTCTGTGTATAACATTGTTGGGAAGATGTATTTCTTGTAGGCAACAAATAGATGGATTTTTTAAATTCATTCAGCCAGTCTGGATCTTTTAACTGGAGAGTTGAGTCCATTTACATTCACAGTGAATATTTATAAGTAACAACTTGGCCCTGCCATTTTTCCATAAATATTCCTATTGTTTACTTTGGATTTCCTTTATACTTTTAAAGGGAGATTTTCTACCTTCACCTTCTTTCATAGTGATGACCATGTTTCTGTGTTTCTGTGTGTAGCACATCCTTAAGGATCTTTTGTTATGCTGTACTAGTGGTGACAAATTCTTTCAATTTCTGTTTGTTATGGAAGGTCTTTATTTCACCTTCATTCATAAATGGGAGCTTTGAAGGCAACAGCAATCTGGGTTGATAGTTTTTTCTCTTAAGACTTAGAATACATCTTGCCATTCTTTCCTAGCCAGTATGGTTTCTGATGAGAAGTCAGTTGAGAGTCTAATTGGAGATCCTCTGAAAGTAATCTGGTGTTTCTCTCATGCACATTTTAGAATCTTTTCTTTATGTGAGTTTTACTGTGGAAAGTTTGACTACAATGTGTTGTAGAGAAGATCCTTCAAATGTATTAGGAGTTCTATGTGCTTTCTGTGCTTGGACATCCCTTTGTTTCTCCAAGTTAGGGAAGTTTTCTGTAATTATTTTACTAAAAAAGCCTCTACTCTACCACCAATGGCTCTACTCCCAACCTGTGTGTACTGATGGTCCTCTTCCCCACTTAATGCTGTCTAATTGTTCAAACCTGGTAAATGCCACTCTTAGGATCATTGGTTACTATCCTCACTCTGTCTTTTATGACCTTGTCTAAATATGATCAGAGTCGGTAAACTTGGAAGGCTTCCATAGCCTTGGCAACTCACAACGACAGCCTAGGATGGTTACTGGCGCCATAAACTAGAGTGTCAATTTGTTGGGTCAACAACAGGAGCCACTGTGCACTTGCTCCTCATGTGGGATCTCTGTCCTTAATGTGCTGTACATTGTGATTTAATGCTATAACTAGTACTCAAACAGTATGTTTCACTTTGTGTTTCTATGTGGGTGCCAACTGTTGAAATCTTTATACTAAATTGATCTTCTGTATATAAAGAGAATTGAAAATGAATCTTGATGCAAATGGAAGGGGAGAGGGAGTGGGAGAGGGGAGGGTTGCGGGTGGGAGGGAAGTTATGGGAGGGGGAAGCCATTGTAATCCATAAGCTGTACACTGGAAATTTATATTCATTAAATAAAAGTTAAAAAAAATTTAAAAAAAAAAAGCCTTCTAATCCATTCTCTTTTTCCACACCTTCAGGAACTCTCAAGACCCATATGTGAGGTCCTTTGATAGTATCCCATAAATCTCCAACACAGGTTTTTAGTTTTCTAATTTCTTCTTCTTCGTTTTTTTTCCCTTTGGTCTGACTAAAATTTCCAGAGATTTGTCTTCTAACTTGGATATTCTTTCTTCTGCCTCACCAACTCTGTTGTTAAGGCTTTTCACCACATTTTTTTATTTAATATATTGAATTCTTCTTTTCTAATATTTCATTTTGATTTCTCTTTAAAAATCTCAATTTCATGGGAAAATTTTTTATTCATGTCTTTCATGGATTTCTTTAAATTGTGGATTTGCTTCTGATTACTTCTAAGTACTCCTATGATCTATTTTTTTTAATTCTGTATCCAGCATTTCTTCATTCTTGAATTGCTGTGTTTATTTTGAGGCATTTATGGAGATACTTGGTTTTTTTTTTCCCCTGTGATGTCTTTTGTCTTTGGACTATGCCTCTGTGGCATAGTGGACTGGGTGCTCTTTCAGTGAATACCCTGTGGCATGTGCTAGGTGTAGCCAAGGAGCTCTGTTCAATGCTCCAGGGTGAGGGGAATGTCCAAGGGGACAACCAAGTTGGGCATTGTAAATCCCTCTCTCTTTTTTAAATCAGAGGGGAGGTTTAATCTGTTCTGTTGGCATAGTCTAACCCTACCTCCTCACCTCCAAGGAGACTAATGTCTGCTCGCTTGCCACAGTGGATACAATATTCATCTGCACTGCCACAAGAACCACACAAAGGATCTGTGCAGTCCTTGGTGTGAGCAGAGATCCTACAGCAATAACTCTAACCAAGGAATCAGGGAGCCCCAAGCATGTGGATCCGTCCACAGTGACTGCCTGGAGACTCAGCCACACCCTGCACCCTGCCACGCAGCCACAATATTTTCACAGTCCCAGCACACAAGGCTCCCACAGTCATGAGCACCGAGCCCCACCCGCACCTCAATTCTCCCATCTAGACTCGGGTGTCTCCTCTCAGTTGGTTACTGGCTTTGTGACCACAAGCTGACACAGCTGTTCTGTATGTCCAAAATGGTGCCACCCCCTTTGGTTAGTTACAGGAAGCCTGCACAGGATGGTTTGGGAAACAGAAACATTCTCCCCCTTTTTTTCACTCTAGATTGGCAGGTACATTGTCCCCCACAGTGCTCCAAGCTAGACTCATGCCAGGCTCTTCCTGCAGCTTTATCGCCGGTGGCTTGGAGTGTTATAGTCTGATCTCACCTCACTCTCTGAAACTGGTGTTGAGGCTCTCAGCTGCTGGGATCCTGAGTAGTGCACATGCACACCCTCCATGTAGATCTATAGTGTCCCTCTAATTTATGTGGACTTTCCTCTGCCATTTTCTCTCTACCTCTTCCTTGAGACTGCACTCTCTCCACATTTTTATTAAGCTATCATCCCATAGACTAAAGCAGTAAGTTCCTTCCCTAACCCACCATCTTGATCTCTCCTCTGGATCACCTAAACTCTTATATTTTAATGTTAATGGTTGGCAGCTTAAGTGTGGAGAGTTGATCTAATTGTGGCAGGCCTATGGGGTTCTTCAGGTGATTGCTGCCATGCCCTTGTAGGGTTTTTCTCATGAGAGGTTGATTATTTTGAGCTCTAGTCTGGCCTTCATGCTCTCTTTCTCTGTTTCCTGGCTCATCATGTGGTTGTTCCTCTCCACCTGCCATTACTAGACTCTGCAGATACTGCCCACCCACCCATTCCTGAACTGTCATCTTCAAGCTGGAGGCTGAAACAGACCTTGTCTGGAATTTCCCAAAGAAGTTCTTTTCAGGGATTTTAATTTAATGTAACAAAAAGTCAATTAATGCAATTACGATGCTTCTTTTTGTCATGTATGAAGTTTCTATACACCTTATGCTTGATTTTTTTCAATTAATATACTGTTTTGTTTTGGAAGTTTGGAAGAAGTAATTTATGGGGCAAGCCTTTGGTCTAATGGTTAAGACAACAGTTAAGATGCCCACATCCCATACTGGAGTGCCTGACTTCAATACCTGCCTCTTGACTGCAGTTTTCTGGTAATGCAGACTTTGGGAGGCAGCAGGGATAGCTGAAGTAATTAGGCTGTGGCCACCCAACATAAGAGGCCTGCATTGAGTTTCAGGCTCCCAGCTTCAGACCCATGCATGGTACCCTTTCCAGAACTTAAGGAATGAATCAGTGGATGAGAGATGTTTCTCTCTCTTTCCCTTTATTTCTCTCTCTCTCTCTCTTGCTCTCTCTCTCTCTCTCTCTCTCACACACACACACACTTGCTCTCTCAAATAAATTAACAAAACTTAATTAGGTACCATAATCTTTATTAAACAAATAAGGAAACTGAAGCACAGGATCTCAGTACAGGAAATGAATCAGAATGCAAACCTAGAAAAAATAGCCTCTGAATACATGGTCATAATCATTGCACTCACTTATTTATAGCTAGAATGCTTCTATATTATTTGAAGGATGTCACACTCTTTATCAGTCTCTATTTCTCTATCTGGATGTTTGTATGTTTCTGTCCTACCAAATTCAAGACAGAGGAATCAAGGTACACGAGAAAGTAAGATTTATTCATAGGCACGATACACACAAAGATGTGAGTGGGGGGAATCTCTCTTCGCTGCTACCCCCACCAAAGCTGAGATCATCCTTTTATAGTGTACTAGATGGTGCTCTAATTAAATATTCAAATGGGACTATTTGGGTGGGGCTTGAGTAACTCTTGCTCTGTGTTCTTTTTTTTTTTTTTAATGATCTCAGAAGTTTCAGGTGTCTGCTACACATGGAATTGCAGCACACACACAGACACACACACATTATCATCTCTAGGAAGGTGTCAGTGTTTAATGCATGATGGGAAGTGAGGTGCAAGAAGGGGCGGGGGTGTACTGAACCTGCGGCCATGTTGGATTGATGCAGAAGGGGATGAGGTTTGAGCAGTGCATGCTTAAACTACTCACTCACAAGTTGTGAGGGGCTGTGGCCAGATGCTGCTGCTGCTAGTCTCTCAGGTACTGTTTGCTTAGAATATTCCTACCCTTTCCCAACAGTGGCAAATGCTAAACCCAGGAGACAGGCAAGTTCACCCTCAGACTTCATCAGTTAACCTTTGTAATAAATCCTGACAATACATGAACAGAACAACTAGCTCTTTTAAAATCACAGGTGTAACTTTATAACCAGCACAAAGTTGAAAATTATAACAAATTGTAGAAAATGAAGTTCATATACAACTTGTGAATGAGTAGTTTTTAAGCTATGTTCCTATACAAATGCATGTGCCTGTTTGACATAATTTTTGCTTCTAGAATTACTGTTTATTTTGACATGTACATATTAATACAACTAGAAACATTATTATGAAATTGGAATAGAAAAATGCTCCATTAAGCAGAAAAGCAGAAACTATTTTGACAAGAATATAGCATTATGTTTCTTTTTTTTTTTTTTTTTTTTGACAGGCAGAGTGGACAGTGAGAGAGAGACAGAGAGAAAGGTCTTCCTTTTGCCATTGGTTCACCCTCCAATGGCCGCCGCGGTAGCGCGCTGCGGCCGGCGCACCACACTGATCCAAAGCCAGGAGCCAGGTGCTTATCCTGGTCTCCCATGGGTGCAGGGCCCAAGTACTTGGGCCATCCTCCACTGCACTCCCTGGCCACAGCAGAGAGCTGGCCTGGAAGAGGGGCAACCGGGACAGGATCGGTGCCCCGACCGGGACTAGAACCCGGTGTGCCGGCACCGCAAGGCGGAGGATTAGCCTAGTGAGCCGCCGCGCCGGCCCGAAACCACAGATTTTTAATTCAGGTCTCAAAACAGACTTAAGAATTATGATGCCCACAGACACCTCACCAAAGCATTTATCTGTTGCGGCAAATATGCAAATGTAATAACATATTTGAAGTTAGTAATCAGATGTAAACTTTAATAGTACAAGCTAAGAACTGAAGTCTTATCCTGATTGGTGGCTCTTATCTGTAAGATGGGAAGGGAGGGTTGATACAGAGTAACTCCAGGCTTTCAGTGGATGTAAATTACATGTCAAGTAAAGGTGCCCCAGTCCTCTGATAAGGAGAGTGAGACTTCCTAGATAAGAAAGAGAGAAGCCAGATAAGGAGGAGCAAGAAAGGGAAGAAAAGAGCAGGAGAGACCTAAACGCCATGCTCCGGTTTTCTGTGTAAATACCACACCATTTAATTTCTGAGAAAGGCAAGACCTTGCAGTATTGAAGCCTGAGCCCTGACACAAGTGGGAGGCAAGAGATCTGCATTTGAATTCAAATAGTTCTGTATTAAGGATCTGTGTGTCCTTGTGTAACCTCTCTCTCTCTCCTTAGTTTCTTCTTTTAGAAAGTGAGGGATTTAGAGAAGAATAATCCGCAAGGTTTTTCTAGTTCTAAATTTCTGTATCTAGTTCTCACAAAAGTTAGATGATTTTGTAGTAAAAAGACCAGGCTTTTCCTAACTCTTTCTTTCATAAATCTGTTAATCCATTTTAACCAAAAAATCACTGGCTTTTTGTTTGATCCAGATACTTAGTGCTAAGTCCTGAAAATAAATTGGCAATTAAAACATAGGCCCCCAATGTATTAAGTACTAAGATTGTGAAACATACTTCTTCATATAAAAATAAAAGATTATTTTTTTTCTATTTTGTTTATTCTCCTGGCAAAAATAAACTGATTGTTGATATTTTAACTACTATGCCAGGTATGTTTGTCTCTGTGATTTTTTAAGTATGTGAAATTTCAGGTTAAGGTCTAGGATCTGGTATTTGCTACCTAATGTTCAAGGATGTATACATATTCTTTCACATTTCAGCACGAGTAAGTGGAAACAGTACAGTATTTCTGAAAGAATGGTATACTCATCAGAATGAAACTGAAAATGGTGATAAATATAGAGGTAAACTTGGATTCTAGTTAGACAGTCAATTAAGCTGGTAAAATAGACAATCTATAGGGTAGAAAATTGAGCCCTTGAGTTTCAGAAATAGGAGTTACTTATCCTCATCTTTTTTTATGGATGAGAGGACTGATGTCTAGTTAGGTTATGTGCCTTGGCAAAGGTCACTTAGTCTGAGAAACAGGATTTTTAAGTGAGATCTTCCCTCTCTACCAGCAGTTAACTCAATGCTATAGTGAAATCCGTGTGAATATAAGCTTGACACATACGAGGGAGAAGGTTCAACACTTTGTGTGCAGAATGTTAGATATATACAAATCTACCCTGGTTGAAAATCTTGTCTAAAACATCTAAGAGGAAGAAATAATTTCTCCTATATTGAATCAATGTTAATTCATGGAAAAAGTATGGAGATCATGAATAGAGCTTAAAGAATACATTTTAGAGTCCTTGCCCTAATAACTACTGATCCAGTGACCACTCAGTAAAATTATGCAATTCCTAATTTTCCTTGAAGGGTCCAGAGTTGTTTTTTTTTTTCATATATTCTTAAATATTTACTCTGAAATTTTGAATCTCCACATAGTTTGACAGAAATCTAACAAGGACACAGATATGATAATCAGTCACTCTGAGAGGTTTTTCTGTGTGAGGCACAGGGCTAACCACACATAAATATGAAAACTTAGGTAACACATCTTTTATTTGAAAGTCTTTTTAGCTGAAATTTTGTTGCAAGATGATGGACTTGACCTTAAGTCAACCTAAAGGAGAATATTCATATTACTTAACTATTTGTCATCCATGAGGTAAGTTTCATTAGGACGAAATGAAATGTAAGCAGAGGGCTGATAATGTGGCACAGAGGGGAACAACAAGTTATATCATCATTTGGGACACCAGTATCTGATATCAGAGTGTTGGTTTGAGTCCCAGCTACTCCATTTCTAGCCCAGCTTCTTGCTAATGCCTCTGGGAAAGCAACAGAAGATGGCCCAGGTAGATCCCCCTGGCACATACTTAGGAGACCTTGCATGAGTCTCTAGGTTCCTGGCTTCAGCTTGGTTCAGTCCCAGCCATGTTTGCCATTTGGGGAGTGAAACAGCAGATCGAAGATATCTTTCTGTCTGTCTGTCTGCTTGTTTCTCAATCTGTCATAATGCTTTTCAAATAAATAAAATAACTCCTTAAAATAAAAAGAAATGCAAATAGAACAGTTCCTCAAAGGACATCCATTCCTACTTTGATTGCCCAAATAATACATAAGTACATCAATTTTTAAAAAAATTATTTAAGATTTTTCCTGAAACTATATAACTAATTCATCCACTGCTGTAAACTTCTTTCTCAGAAGAAAATAATCCAAATTATGTTCATTTTCCATCCAGAACCAAATCTATTAAATTCTGTCTTGTAAATGTGCTTAGGCTTGAATGTGGGTATTCATCATTGTGAACCTGGATGATAATGAAAAATTCAACCATTACTATATGCATAATATATAATGAAAAAGAGAAAAGGGGAAATCTGCAGTCAAGTTTGTCAATTGGTTAGAGAAAAGACGATGTAAAAGCATGTGTTGAATAGTGATGATAAGGACTCCTTGCTCTGGTCATGGCACAGGTTTCCTAGTCGGTATGACTGTACCCACTTCTCTGAATGAGAAAAGGTTGTTATCCTTGAGTGAAATATAATGCAGGATAATTTTTTTGACATCTGTGCTCCACTACTAACCCTTACTTTTTGGTAAAATAATGGCTGACAGATTGCTTTTCAGTTTGAAAAGCATAGGTCTCTAACTAGCAAGGTTACTTACCTAAAAAGTAAACTCATTTCTTTGGTTTCAAGGGATTTTATAATATACATTGCATTTACTCATGGTTCTTGACTTTGACACAGACCTTATGCTAAATTTGGTCTCCCAGCATTCTAAAGTTGCACATGACTGGAATCCAATCAAACTTACTTAAACATAAAGGAAATTTGCCAGGCCAAATCATAAGGAAGACCAGGGCAAAGATGGCTCCCAGTGGGTTTTGTGCTATGAAAGCAAGAAAATGTAACTAGATCACTATCTCTCTACCCCAAACTTCGAGTCACCTCTAATTTATTTTTTCCTACTTATGTGGTTTCTACATGTAGCAAAAAAGATGTCTGCTAACAGGTCTCAGTCTTACCTTCTGAGGTCTCATCACTCCCAAAAGAGATAGCTTCATGTTTTTCCAAATCTTTGTATGTAAAACTGAGAAGGAATTCTTTTTGTTCCTGTATAATCTTTGTTTCCAACCTTCTAAACAAGGCTGTAAGCATGTAGGTTAGTAGTCCAACTAGATAATAGCTATTCTCTGGAATTTGTTTAATTGATTATGTGATTGTATGTCATTATATTCTTTTGACTATACTAAAAATAAATTTGCCATATTATGCAATGATTTTTTTTAAATTTTTTTTTTGACAGGCAGAGTGGACAGTGAGAGAGAGACACAGAGAGAAAGGTCTTCCTTTGCCGTTGGTTCACCCTCCAATGGCCGCCGCGGCTGGCGCGCTGCGGCCGGCGCACCGCGCTGATCCGATGGCAGGAGCCAGGTGCTTATCCTGGTCTCCCATGGGGTGCAGGGCCCAAGGACCCGGGCCATCCTCCACTGCACTCCCGGACTACAGCAGAGAGCTGGCCTGGAAGAGGGGCAACCGGGACAGAATCCGGTGCCCCGACCGGGACTAGAACCCGGTGTGCCGGCGCCGCAAGGCGGAGGATTAGCCTAGTGAGCTGCAATGATATTTTAAAAATTACATCAAATTTCAAATATATTTATCTAAAGTATTCAAATAAGCAAGAGACTTTTTAAAAAAATTGGCCTAATTCCTGCATATTATGAATTTATAATCTATTCATAGTCTTCTTATGGCAATTGTATTAGGTAACTTAAATAAAACATTATAATATCATGTATCAATAGACAATTAGTAGGCCACTTTATTACAAGATTCTATTATTAGAATTAATAAAAGCATAATGCATTATCACATATTCTATTACTGCTTCTTAGTATACTCTTTTGGAAAAAGGGTATGTTTATGTACATGTAGAGTGGTATTAATTTTCAAAAGTGAAAACAAATATAGGTAAAAGTTTGCTTTTTAATGTAAGCTGGCTTTCTAAAAATGCCACTGAATTTAGTAAAATGGCCTGTCTTCTCGGGGATATTGGAGATAGTCAATTTAAAACCTTGATTTATTCTTATTCTGTGAATAGAGCTAAGAAACAGATTTTCATTTTGACAAATGATTTGCATGTGATTTTATGTAGTTACCCTTCATGCACATATATGTGTTGTTTTGTCAAACCAGTCCTTCCATTTTGGAAACTGTTCCTCCTATTCTCCTCTTTACATCCCCCATCACACTGCAAACACACATATCACCAAGTTCTAGCATGTAAATCATGAGTTAGATTATCCCTGTTCATTGGAAAAAGTTAATTTTCCCAGTAGGAACATGTAAACCACATAGGAGCAAAACCTTTTTGCAGAGATTCATATGGATTCTGGTAGATGGGCTCTCTCAATGAGATTCTTATTTTTTTTAAAGGAAAGCTTGGAACTTTCAGGAGCCACCCTTGTCCTACAGTGGTAAAGCATGAAGTAAACATGAGGAAAGGCAAAGTTGAAACTAGTAGGTAGGTAGGTGGATGGATGGTGAATAAATAATGGAAGAATGGAAGGGAGAAAGGAAGGAACTTTTGTTGTATCTTGACCTTCTGAATCAGGTAACTTCTTGTGATATCTAGTTGTATGAATTAATTGTCCTTAAGCTGATGGGAACACTCTGATGTTCAGCAGAAAGAACTAGTAAATTCTATTTAACTTAAAACTTACTGAAAACACATATGTGAATTCCAACTCTTTTCCACAGATTGGAGATTTCATTCTCAATGACATTAGATGCTACACCAAACTGGCCACGACTATTCACACAACTGTAATTTTTACAGTTTCTGAGATATAAATAAGTTTCATTTTAATGCTACCCACCTATGTGATACATGCTACTTTTCAATCCTTTTAAATATTTATTTATTTACTTGAGAGGCATAGTTACAGAGAGAGAGAGAGAAAGAGAGAGAGAGAGGGAGAGAAGAGTCTTCCATCCACTGGTTCACTCCCCAAATGGCCGCAAAGCTGGAGCTGAGCCAATCTGAAGCCAGGAACCAAGTGCTTCTTCTGGGTTCTCCCACGTGGTTGCAGGGGTCCAAGCACTTGAGTCTTCCTCCACTGCTTTCCCAGGCCATCAGCAGGGAGTTGGATCGGAAGTGGAGCAGCCAGGACTCGAACTGGCATCCATTTGGGATGCTGGCACCACAGGAAGATTCTTATCATACTATGCCATCACAGTGCTGGCCCTGCTACCTTTCTTAATATTCAATTTTATTGTTCCATTTAACTTTATAAAACAGAAGATACTTAAATGGTCAGATTTGCCTTACTGTGGTTACTATAGACCATGCTTGAGCTAAATGGATATGATATATTTGTATGCACATACCTGCATGACAGTGTTTGGGGAAAAGATAGAGAAAATAATAATTGAATGCTTTCACATTGAAAATAAACCATGGGTGGGCATGTGTAACAACAGGTTAAGCCGTGACTTGAAGCACTTGCATCCCATATCAGAGTGCCAGTTCAAGTCCTGGCTGCTTAACTCCTGATCTAGCTCCCTGCTAATGCATCTGAGAAGCAGCAGATAATGGCCCAAGTTCATGATTCCATGCCACCATGTGAGAAACCAGATGGAATTCCTGGCTTCTGGCTTCATCTTGACCTGGCTGTAGCTGTTGTGGCCATTTGGACAATGAGCAAGCAGATGGAAGACTGTTTCTCTCTCTCTTTCTCTCTCTTTCTCATCCTGTCTTCCAAATAAATTTCAAAAAAAAAAAAAAAAAAGAAAGAAAATATAGTCAGAAGTTACCAGATAACAGTTTGTCAAGGGGAGTATCTCTTAAACTTCAATGTGCATACAAATTACCCAGGATCTTACTAAGCTGTGGACTGTAATTTACTAGATCCTGAGTGAGGCTCAAGAATCTACATTCCCAACAAGATCCTTAATGGTGTTAATATTGTTGGCCATCGGTCTGCATTTTGAACATTAAAGTTCTAGGATACCTACCCAACAAAGGTGTATGCACCAGAAGTGAAGTCTCTAATAAGACTCTGTAGGTCTCCAAAGCTAATGAAAAAATGCACTGCTAACACAAAAATCCAACAGTGATGGATCTGATAGCTTCAGTAAGTTTGAAGTATTCATAAATCTTTATTGATGCAAAATATCAAAAATAGTAATGTACTAAATATTTGGTTGACCTTGAGTCATATGGAAGAAGAAAAACAATGCAATCTAAAGAAAGAATACATTTTCCATTACTTTTCTTTACTAACATAAACCACAAAAATTAATAAGTGATTGTGGTGAGAAGTAAGTCAAGAAACTAAGAATTATTTGCAGGAAAAGATAAGGATGTTCTTACCAGAGAGAGTTACTGCTGAATATCATAATTGTGATTCTGGGACAAATTATTTCAGTAGGGAGCTCATAGTAAGAATCCATATTTCTATCCTTTGACAGATACTTGGAAATACTGAGTGACATTTATATTTAAATGGCAAGACTGTCTGTATTTATGGAAAGTAATGCCTACATTACTACCAATCAGAACTATTTAATATTAAGATGTGTACTTTCAGTATTTTTTGACATTGAAAATCTCTAATAAAGAACAACAGTGCCTTAATGGAAGCCCCAAGATATGGAAATCTCACCCTTTGTTGTCACATCAATTTACTTTCCAGCAATTTTTTAAACAATGATCTCATGCATTATTTTTTGGCATAAATGTGTTTCAGTGCTGTTTACATAGAATATACATATCTGTTTTGTATGCTTACAATAAAATTAAGTAAAGCAAACTCAATAAATGTCTGTTCAACTGCATTAGAACACACACGTAGTTATCTATATGTATACCCATATATTGACTAAATGCTTCATGTTGGTTACTGGTGTTCAACTTAGAGTCAAATCTCTAATTTTCTTATATTAATAACTAAGAGCAAACACTGTTTCTTTTGCAAATAAATACCTAATTATTGTATCTGAAGAGTATGCTGAAATTCATGTTCTTGAAAAATCAGAAAGTGAGACTAAGCTTTATCTGTTAGCTGAATAAAAAAGTTAAGCTTAGAATTCTTCAGGGTATGTCTAACTTGCAAGATCAATTACTTTCTTTTCTATTTTTAAATAATTATTTTTTTCAACATTTATTTTTTCCAAATATAAATACACTGCATGGGTAAAGATTTTAAAATATATAATAGGGAAAAGCTTCCCATATTCAAAAATTTCAACAACACTAGTTTGTTAACGATTTGGTGATACTCTTCAACATATTGTTTTGTGGTCATTAAAAGGCAATTTAGGGGGCCTGTGCTGTGGAGCAGCGGGTTAAAGCCCTGGCCTGAAGCGCCTGCATCCCATATGGATGTTGGTTCTATTCCTGGCTGCTCCTCTTCCAATCCAGCTTTCTGCTATGGCCTGGGATAGCAGTAGAAGATGGCCCAAGTCCTTGGGTCCCTGCACCCACATAGGAGACCCGGAGGAAGCTCCTGGCTCCTGGCTTTGGATCGGCACAGCTCCAGCCGTTGTGGCCATCTGGGGAGTGAACCATCAGATGGAAGACCTTTTCTCTGTCTTTACCTCTCTCTGTAACTCTGACTTTCAAATAAATAAATAAATCTTTTTTAAAGAAGGCAATTTAATAATTGATTTATTTGGAAAACTTAATTCCTGAGATAAGACAGAAAGTTTTAGTTTTGTTTTTGTTGTATGATCAGTTAGGGACTGCAGAACTTAAAGAACAAACTAGTAGTGGGTAAGTGAATGAGTGAATGAGTTCTTTGGGTTTCTTTTTTTTAACTTTGCGTGTTCCATCCTGGCTTTTAGAAAGGTATGCAGGCCAGCGCCGCGGCTCACTAGGCTAATCCTCCGCCTTGCGGCGCCGGCACACCGGGTTCTAGTCTTGGTCGGGGCGCCAGATCCTGTCCCGGTTACCCCTCTTCCAGGCCAGCTCTCTGCTGTGGCCAGGGAGTGCAGTGGAGGATGGCCCAAGTGCTTGGGCCCTGCACCCCATGGGAGACCAGGAGAAGCATCTGGCTCCTGCCATCGGATCAGCGTGGTGCGCCGGCTGCACCGCGCCTACCGTGGCGGCCACTGGAGGGTGAACCAACGGCAAATGAAGACCTTTCTCTCTGTCTCTCTGTCTCTCTCTCTCTCTCTCACTATCCACTCTGCCTGTCAAAAAATAAAAATAAAAAAATTAAAATTAAAAAAAAATTAAAAAAAGAAAGGTATGCAAACAGGAAACTCAGACACAAATGAAAAGGTACATAAGAAGCCTCTTTTCTCTAGCCAAATGATGGCAAAAAAGGACAGTCCAAGAATACAAAAGGTTTTCACAGTATCTATTCTGTTCTAGGTGAATAGCCTGAGCAAATCACGCCCTTCCCTTTCCCATAGGGTACTAAGCCAACGGAGAAGTAAAACAGAACCCCAGCCCCTATTCCAAATCTGCAGTGATGAAGTAATACCATTGTCTTTTCCCACCTGCCTCTGGAACTTTGGAGGCTATAGGCATTGCCAGGATTACCATCTTGCCCCCGAATAATGATGTAAAGGCACCTTCCACTCCCAACAAGATAGTAGGAAGGAGAATATGAAGAGATATAAATGTGTTTTCTACATGTGGCATATAAAGTCCTGGGCTTTCATTTGTGAAATGAAAAGCAGCATAGCAAAGGTTTGATAACTGAAGTCCACTGTGGAATAGCTCTCAGGTTTCAGATCACAGCCTGAGTTGCATATTGATAGGTGGATAGACTAGACTAGTACTGCAAAGATTGGGAAAATGGAGTTGCCCTTTGAACCACAATCTACAAAAATGACCAGAGTGTGTGTTCTGAATTTAAATGAGTTGACTTCCAGATAAAATAGAATATTGAAAGGGGAAAGAGAATCTCCTAACTCACTTCTACTCTCCAGTATGTAATTCAAAATTACTCTTTATACCAAGACACAGGGAAATCTCAACTCACATGATAAAAGGACCCCAACACCAAGCAAACTCAAGTACTGGAGTTACCAAAGCAAGATTATCAAATAACTATAATGAAATTGCTCCAAAAAGTAATTACAAATACTCTTAGATGAAAAAGCAAAATATCCACAAGAAAATAGAACAGAAGAGCCAAATGGGAATTTCAAAACTTAAAAATGCTATAACCAAAATGCAGGAGAAGGGAGGAAATTATGGAGGCAAGGAAGGAAGGGAAGGAGGGAGGGAGGGAGGGAGGGAGGAAGGAAGGGAGATAGGGAGTAAGGAAGGAAGGGAGGGAGGGAGGAAAGAAGGAAGGAAGGAAGGTGAGAGGGAGGGAGGGAGGGAGGAAGGGAGGGAAGGAGGGAGGGAGTGAAGGAGCCAGGGAGAGAGGGAGGGAGGAAGGGTAGGATGTTGTGGTGCACTAGGTTAAGCTGCTGCTTGCAACATCCACATTCCATATTGGGATACCAGTTTGAGTTCCAGCTACTGTACTTCCAATCTTTTTTCCTGCTAATGTGCCTAGAAGGCAGCACGTGATGGCCCAAGTATTTGGTCCTTGCTACCCACGTGGGAAACTTGAATGAAACTCCTGGCTTCTGGTTTCAGCCTAGCCTGTCTCCACTGTTGTGCACTTTTGGGGAGTAAGCCAGCAGTGGGAGATTTCTCTCTCTCTCTCTCTCTCTCTCTCTCTCTCTCTCTCTCTTGCCCTTGCTCCTAATCTGTGTGTGGGTGTGTGTGGGTGGAGGCTGCATGCATTTGGGTCTGTCTCTCTCTTTCTGTTTTCCTGCCTTATAAGTAAATACTAAATCTTTTGAAGGAAAAAAAAAAAAAACCTCACCAGAGAACTAAGTAGCAGAATCGAGAGGACGAGAGGATCGAGGAATCACTGAATGTGAAGGTGCATCAATCCAAAGTAATCAAATTAAAAAAAGTAGCCACAGTAAAAATAAATAAATAAATAAACAGGACGTTCAAGACTCCTGGACAATAGCAAAAGTGCTAACAGAAGTTACTTGAAAACACAAAGGAAAAGGGAATTTGTATAGGTCTGAAAAAAATTGAAGCGACAATGACCAGAAACTTTTTGGTGACACACATACATGTACAGGTTCAAGAAGATGAATCCTAAGCAGAAGGAATCACACTCATAACATCAACACATCATAAACAAATTTGTGCAAACTAAAGACAAAAATTTTCAAAGCACCAGGAGACTTTTCATCAGAAACCATGGAGCACAGAAAGAAGTTGCACAGAATTTATAAAGACTTAAAGAAAAGAACTTTCAACTCATAATTCAATATTTAGCAAAAAACAAACAAACAAACAAACAAACAAAAAACCAAAAAACCTTCAATTCTTCAGGAATGAGCATGAATAAAGACTCTTAAAGGAAAACTAATAAAGTTTATTGCAGTGAGTGTTTTACTTAGTATTTAAGACACCAACATTCTGTATCAGAATGCTGCCTGGGTTTGATATGTGGCTCTAGTTCCCGCCTCTAACTTCCTACTACTGCAGACTCTGGGATGCTGCAGTGATAACTTCAGTAATTGAGTTCTTGCAATCCATAGGGAGAGCTGTACTGATCTCCCAACTCCTGACTTTCATTGGGCCCAGTCTTGGCCATTGTGGTATTTGGAGAGTAAAATAGTGTATGGTCTCACTCTATCTCATAACTAAAATAAGTAAATAAATACAGAGAGTTTATCAATATATCTAAAAATATCTTTAGAAAGTTTCTCATACAGAAAAAATAATCTTGGGAGGAAATTTGAGACTTGGAAATAAAATTGCTCCAAAACGTTTTCATCAAACACTCTTAGATGAATAATAAAAAAAAAAAAGCCCAAATATATGGGTAAATAGCCTATACTCCTGAGTGTTGTAAAGTATGTTTATAGAGGAAAGAAAAATTGCAAAGTGTCTTCTGTGGTTAATATATTAAGAATTAATATTTGTTGCAAGTATATTACAAAACAAGGAGAGTGAGAGGCTCTAAAAGTTTATATGTTTTCTACTTGAAGTAGTAAAATGATGCTACCAATACACTGTGACCAGTTATAAACATATTATAGGTATGAATTACATTTTGGAATAAGTACAGCAATGACTGAAAAACCACAAAACTAGAAAATGCAAAAGACCATAAATTCAGGTTTTTTCAACAGTGACACTATTGACATATTGACTAAGTAATTCTTTTTGTGGGTGACTGCCCTGGGCATCATAGTATATTTAACAGAATCCTGCCAGTAACATCCTCCCATTTATAATAAGTAAAAATGTCTCCAGACCTTGTCAAATATTCCCAGGGGGGCAAAACTGTTTCCAGCAAATAAACATTGCTAAATAATAAATCAAAATGTAATTTAAAAAAATGTTCAAGTAACACAAAGGGATGTAGAAAAGTGGGGAAAAGGAATGAAATACAGAAGGAACACACAGAAAGAAAATAATAAGAATTGAAGTTTCTACTGCATGAAGAGCTCTGCAGGTCCCCTCCCCAGCAATCATGGTAATAGTTATTATTATGCTGTGATGATCTGTATTCTTACAGGCCCATGCTCCAGGTCTATCCTCTAAGCTCCAAGATATAACAGTTCCACACTGTACAGTAAAGAATACAAGGCACATTCCCTGAGCTCCAGCTGGAGGACTCCCCCCAGAAGAGGCAGGATATCAACTTTTTTTCATTTTGCCCCTTAACTATCTGTCATCGCTGCAAGACTATGGGCAAATATGACAAAGGGGGGTGAACCTTTTCTCTTTACAACCACAATTCGTGAAGAAGAGACTTTGCTTTTGGTCCTGGACCCCTGGAATGTTGAGCATTAGTGTCATTGCCCTAGCCTACAGGGTGAGAGTTCCAAACTAAGGAAAGAAACGGAGAGACCTGAAACCGCAATCTCCCACGTGGACCAAGTGATCAGTATCTAACAGGGGCATTGAGGGGGCAGTGCCCTTAACAGAAGTGTGCCATCGACTTTCTCCATAGAAGACTGTAGCTGAAGAGTTTTCCTTGGGGAGCAACTGATTGCAGAAAACAGTGCCTTGAAGTTCTTCTCCCAAAACTGATTTGCTTGCTGTAGAGTATGGGGAAGTTCAAGCCTCAGGGCAGTCTCAAATGCAATGGAAATTTTGGTGAAAGGTAATAGGAAGAGATTGATAAGGGGATTGAAGATATAGCCTTCTTATTTTGTGGGGTGGCCTTAATAGGTTTATTGGAGATATAGCCTTAAATGTAAAATCCTGGGATAAAAGGGGGAAGAGACAGCAGGGAAGAAAACCCCTGGGGTCACAAATCTCAGATACTAACTTCAAAAAAAACCTATATTTGATTGCATATCTGTGGTAAGCAACAGATATCCCAGATAATTATTAAAAACATCAGAGCAAATAGTGACACTTCATAGGTGGACATGGACAGGGAAAGAGATAATGAAACAGAGCCCTTCCAAAGCCATTGTCATCCCAGAGTGGACATTGTGAAGTTTGAGCTCCTTCAGGACACATGTCAGAGGCTTATACTGATGGGGTGGCCCCTGTATAGGCTCTGTCCAGGTTTTTCATGTGAGAAAGAACTCAATAAATTGACACAGATGAAAGAGAGGGGAGAAGCAAGATTTATCTAAAACAAAGTACACACTCAGGAATGGGTGCAGATAAGATTGGGAGAGAAGGAGCCGCAATTAATAACATTCCGGGCCTTTTACACAATCTGCAGACATCAAAGGGTGTCTTGGGTCTGGACTGACTGAACGTTCAAGGGGATGAATTTGGACCTTGGGGTACCATCCACTTCCATGTCATTTTTTTGAAATCTCAGAAGTGTCATAGCGTCAGCTGTATGAAGAAAGTGGAGGAGTCACGTGTTAATTTTATTATAATGATATTGTAATGACCTGAAGGCTGGGAAGCAGCCTACAGCCATACAGGATATTTTTAGTTAGCTCCGATTCAAAGTTTCAACATTGCAGAACTTGCGGTTTTCTACAACACAGAAAGAAAGGGAGGTTTTGGTGGTGAACAGAATAGAGTTTTAGGTGGTACACAAAAAGGGAGGTCTGGGTGTTGCAGGGAAAGTTGGGTGGTTGAATAGCATGGGCCAGGCAATTGTATAGCCAGGGCTGACAAATCTTAGCTCATCTCTGGTATTACTACCTTGCTGCTTACATCATCTGACATTAAAACCAAAGACATCATAAGAAAACTGTAGACCAATTTCTCCTATGAATATAGGTGAAATCATTTCCTCAAATTGCTAGCAGATCAAATTCAGCAAAATAGAAGAAAAATTATACACTATGACCAAGTGAGATATATTCCCAAAATGAAAGGTTGATAACACCCCATAATTATTATCAAAATACACTATGTCAACTTTAAAAAGCCATATTATTGCCTTAAGGGCTGAATCTGAGGCCAGAGTGCTGTTTAGGACATCTGCCATTCTATGAGTCTGCTGTGTATCCCTCTTCCCATGTTGGATCGTTCTCTCCCTTTTTGATTCTATCAGTTAGTATTAGCAGACACTAGTCTTGTTTGTGTGATCCCTTTGACTCTTAGACCTATCAGAGCCATCGAATGTGAACTGAAATTGATCACTTGGACTAGTGAGATGGCATTGGTACATGCCACCTTGATGGGATTGTATTGGAATCCCCTGGCGCATTTCTAACTCCACCATTTGGGGCAAGTCTGATTGAGCATGTCCCAAATTGTACATCTCCTCCCTCTCTTTTTCCCATTCTTATATTTAACAGGGATCACTTTTCAGTTAAAATTTAAACACCTAAGAATTATTGTGTGTTAATTACAGAGTTCAACCACTAGTACTAGAACAACATCAAGAGTCAGGATAAGAGTTGATCAGGTCATTGTTTCTTATAGTGTCCATTTCACTTCAACAGGTTTCCCCTTTGGTGCTCAGTTGTCACCGATCAGGGAAAACAAATGATATTTGTCTCTTTGGGACTGGCTTAATTCACTCAGCATGATGTTTTCCAGATTCCTCCATCTTGTTGCAAATGACTGGGTTTCATTGTTTCTTACTGCTGTATAGTATTCTATGGAGTACATATCCCATAATTTCTTTATCCAGTCTACTGTTGATGGGCATTTGGGTTGGTTCCAGGTCTTAGCTATTGTGAATTGAGGCATTTGGATCTGGCTGAAGAGCCCATGAGAGTATTGTAGGCATGGAAAGCCAAGACACCATGGAAAAGAAAAAAAAGAAGACCTAAATGAAAGATCACTGTGAGTGAGATCCCAGTGGAAAGAACCCGGCCATCAAAGAAGGAGGTACCTTTCTCCGAAGGGAGGAGAGAACTTCCACTTTGACTATGACCTTATTGGAATAAGATCAAAGTCGGCGAACTCTAAAGGCTTCCATAGCCTTGGCAACTCATGACTAGAGCCTAGGGAGATTACTGACGCCATAAACGAGAGTGTCAAATTGTTAAGTCAGCAACAGGAGTCACTGTGTACTTACATCTCATGTGGGATCTGTCCTTAATGTGTTGTCTAATGTGAAGTGATGCTATAACTAGTACTGAAACAGTATTTTTACACTTTGTGTCTCTGTGTGGGTGCAAACTGATGAAATCTGTACTTAGTATATACTGAATCGATCTTCTGTATATAAAGATAATTGGAAATGAAAAAAAAAAAACCTGGTGTTAAATTGGAAATTGCATAGAAAATTAATCAATTTTTAAAAAATATTATGTAGGATCTCTGTCTTTAATGTGCTGTACACTGTTATTTAATGCTATAACTAGTACTCCAACA
Organism: Lepus europaeus; assembly: GCF_033115175.1. NCBI lineage: Eukaryota > Metazoa > Chordata > Mammalia > Lagomorpha > Leporidae > Lepus > Lepus europaeus. Next base: position 87,780,221 of record NC_084838.1, on the reverse strand, counting down.
GTATTTTTTCACTTTGTGTTGCTATGTGGGTGCAAACTGTTGAAACCTTTACTTAATATATACTAAACTGATCTTCTGTATATAAAGAGAATTGAAAATGAATGTGAATGGAAGGGGAGAGGGAGCGGGAAAGGGGAGGGTTGCGGGTGGGAGGGAAGTTATGAGAGGAGGGAAGCCATTGTAATCCATAAGCTGTACCTTGGAAATTTATATTCATTAAATAAAAGTTTTTTTTAAAAAAGCCATATTATTATGTTAACTTACTCAGGAAATGGCATTTTTGAAAGATTCCAACTTTTTTTATGATTTAAAAAGAAACACTGAGCCGGCGCCATGGCTCAATAGGGCAATCCTCCGCCTAGTGGCGTCGGCACACAGGTTCTAGTCCTGGTCGGGGCGCCAGATTCTGTCCCGGTTGCCTCTCTTCCAGGCCAGCTCTCTGCTATGGCCCAGGAGTGCAGTGGAGGATGGCCCACGTGCTTGGGCCCTGCACCCCATGGGAGACCAGGAGAAGCACCTGGCTCCTGCCTTCGGATCAGCACGGTGCGCTGGCCGCGGCGGCCATTGGGGGGTGAACCAACGGCAAATGAAGACCTTTCTCTCTGTCTCTGTCTCTCTCTCACTGTCCACTCTGCCTGTCCAAAATAAAAAAAAAAATAAATAAATAAAAAGAAACACTGAACAGAGAAGAAATTGGCAGAATTTCTTGCATGACAAAGAACACCAAAAACAAACAAACAAAAAAACCTAAACTAAAGCTAATATTTATTTTAATAATGAAAATAAACGATTTACTTATAAGATCATCAATAAGACAATTATGTTTGGTTTTGCCACATTGATTCAAATGGAACTAGCTTCTAGTCAGAGAAATTAAGCAAAAAATAGAAACAGAAAGCATTCTATTTGGAAAGGAAAAACAAAACTAGCTCTATGAATATTTGTAAAGAACATGGTCCCACATATATAATATTCTAAGAACACAACCAAAAACACTATTAGAAATGAGGAGTTAGGCCAACGCCATGGCTCAATAGGCTAATCCTCCGCCTAGCGGCGTTGGCACACCGGGTTCTAGTCTTGGTCGGGGCGCCAGATTCTGTCCCAGTTACCCCTCTTCCAGGCCAGCTCTCTGCTATGTATGGCCCAAGAGTGCAGTGGAGGATGGCCCAAGTGCTTGGGCCCTGCACCTGCATGGGAGACCAGGAGAAGCACCTGGCTCCTGCCTTCGGATCAGCGCGGTGCACTGGCCGCGGCGGCCATTGGAGGGTGAACCAATGGCAAAAAGAAGACCTTTCTCTCTGTCTCTCTCTCTCTCTCACTGTCCACTCTGCCTGTCAAAAAAAAAAAAAATGAGGAGTTAAACAATATTGCAGAATATAAGACAAATACATAAAAATCAACTCTTTTGTTGTCTACTTGATTGACCAGTCCAAAAACAGAAAACTATTTGGTCTATAGTATGGAAATACTATACACAAAATATAATATAGTATTTAGGAATAAATTTAACAAAAAAGTGAAACATATTACTCTGATAAATATAAAATACTGGTGAAATAAGGAAAGGTTATCTAAATAAATTAAAAGTATATTATCATTACAAATTGGAAGATAACGATACATCCCAAATTGATCTATGGACTCAATGTTATCTCTATTTGGATCTCAGTTGACTTTTTTTCTTGTTGGAAACTGATAAATTGATCCTAAAGCCCACATTCAATTAATTGGAATATTATCAATAAGAATCTTGAAAAATAACAATGGTGGAAGAATTATATGTCCTGATTTTAAATTTATTTACTGGAAAGCTATAGTAAACTGAGGTAGTGTGATATCAGTATAATTATAAACATGTAATTCAAGGGAATAGATTTGAGAGTCAAGAAATTAATCCATATGTCTATGGTGAATTCATTTTCAGTAAGAATGCAAAGATAATTCTAAGGGGAATGGATAGTCACATTACATTCAAAAGAATGAAATGTCCAAGTTCTTTTCCTCACACCATACATAAAAACTCACTCAAAATAGACCAAAGACCTAAATATAAAAGCCAAAACAGGGGCCAGCGCTGTGGCGCAGTGGGTTAAAGCCTCAGCCTTTGGTGCCGGCATCCCATATGGGCGCCTGTTCAAATCCTGGCTGCTCCTCTTCCGATTCAGCTCTCTGCTATGGCCTGGGAAAGCAGTGGAAGATGGCCTAACTCTTTGAGCCCTGCATCTGCGTGGGAGACCTGAAGGAGGCTCCTGGCTCCTGGCTTCAGCTCAGCTCAGCTCTGGCAGTCATGGTCATCTGGGGAGTGGACCACCAGAATAGAAGACCTCTCTCTTTCTCTCTCTCTCTGCCTCATGTATCTGATAGAATTTGTGCCTATGATATAAAAACATCTCTAAAAATTTCATAATAAAAGACATGTTATACAATTAAAATAATGAAGAAAATACTGAATAAATATATTTTCCAGGAAGATATGCAAATGGCTGAAGAGCACATGAAGGAAATACTCAACATCATTAGCAATTAGAAAAAGAAAATAATCAAAAACACAACAAAGTATAGCTTCCACCCAAGCAGGACAACTGTAATAAGTACTATTACTACTACTACTACTAATAAGCATTATCTGGTATGTGGAGAAACTGAAATATTCCTAAACTGATAGTCTGAATTAATATAAAGTGGTTCAGCCACTAAAGAAAGAAATGAAACAGGTACTCAAACAAGTACATGTTCATAGAAACATTATTCATAACAGCTAAAAAGTAGGAGCAACACAAATGTCATCAACAAATGAATAAATGGATACATACATAGTTAGTATATCTAAGGACTGTTATTCAGCCATAAAATGTGACAAAGCACGGGGACATGTGGATGGATGTAAATAACATTATGTTAAATGAAAGGTGCCGAATACACAAGGTCACACCTTGTAGAGTTCCATTTATATGGAATATCCAGCAGAGAAAATCTCATGGATAAACAAAGCAGATAGGTGGTTGTCAGGAGCTATGGAGAGTGGGAAATGGGAAGAAAGTGCATAGGGGGTATGGGATTTCACTCTAGAGTGAAAGAAGTGCCTTGGAACTAAACACAGGTGTTATTTCCACTACTGTGGAGGGTATAGGATTTTTGCCAAAGAAAACGTTTGGACGTCATTGGATTAAGAGAATTGAAGGAAGTTCTCTAGGTGTGACAGGCGAGAATCTAAGGTGATGGATGAGGCCATCACTGGGGAAATTTCCACTGGACACATTGTTTAGGAATTGCCAAGTCTTGACTTTATATATGCGAATAATAGAAGATCTCAGTTAGTTAAACTGTAAGTTTTGCTTCTTATACGTGAGTAATCATGAAATCTCAGAATTTATGAAACACCTTTCAAACTATATTTCAGATTAGTAAAAGTAAAGCAAGACCTTACTTTTACTCTTTTGTTGTTGCCTGTGCTCTGAGCTTCCTATCTAAGCAATCATTGACTTATCCAGGGTCACAAAACTCTTCTTTTGTTCTATGAATTTCATAATTTTTTCTCTTCTATTTAAGATCTTTGGTCATTTTCAGTTAATTTTTGTATATTATATGAAGTAGAGGTACTGTTTCAATCTTTTGCATGTGTGCATTGAATTTTCTCTATAGGATTTTTTGAGAATACTTTCTTTTCCCCCATTATCATAAAGCAATTGGCCACCATTGTGTGAAGCCACTTCTATCAGGGCCTTCATCTCGTTCATGAGGGAAGGTCCTCACATCTTAGATACCACCAGAGGACCCATCTGTTGGTACTGTCACATTGGCAACACCTGAATTCTAGAGGAAACACATTCAAATCATAGCAGGCTGCTTGCAATTCATACGAATTTGACAGTGGGTTTTACATTTCCCTGGAAAAGATCTGTTGGAATTTTGATAGAGATTTCTATACTCTGTAGATTATTTTGGTACAGTTGACAACATTATTAGATCTTTTTATCCATGTAACAGTATGTCTTCATTTATTTAGCTTTTCTTTAGTTTCTTTCTGTAATGTTTTTGATGTTTCCAACGTATAATTCTTTCATCAACCTGGTTAACTTTATACCTAGGTAGTTTACTCTTTTTGATGCAATTTTAAATGGAATTACTCTAAAACTTTATTTTTTTCAATTTTCCATATCAGATTTGTAGAAACGCAGCTGATTTTTGTATGTTTATCTTGTACTCTAAACATTTCAGGAATTTATTAGCTTTGATAATTTTCTTGTGGAGTTTTCAGAATTTTCTGTTTGTAGAAAAATATCATCTCTAAATTGACATAGTTTTGCTTCTTCCTTTTAAATTTTGATACATTCAATGTGTTTTTATTGTATAATAGTTTCATCTATGACTTTTAGTATGTATTGAATAACTGTTGTAAAATCAGGCATCTTTGTCTTCTTCGTGATGTTAATGGGGAAACTTTTAGCCTTTTATCATTTAGGATTACATTGGCTGTAAATTTTTCATGAGTTTTCTTTGTGGTGCTGAGGAACTTCCCTTCTATCTCCATTTTGTTAACCTATAAATTTTTAAAATTGTCAATATCTAAAAAGCTTTCTAGGATTTTGATAGAGATTTTTGTTTTAGAAGCTACAGATCAAATTGTGTGTATTTTAAATATTAATAGTCTAATTTTAAAAAAGTAATATTTCTCCATTTACTTATATTTCAAAAATTTACTTGTGTTTTACATTTTATGCACAGCAATTCTCTATAATTTTAGTTGTATTTATATCTAAATGCTTAATTTGTTTTAGTTCCTGTATAAGTGGTATTTCTAACTTCAGTTTTTCATTGCTGTTACATAGGAAAGTAACTACTTCTTGTACACTGAATTTATTTTTTGAGACATTAATAAATTCATTATTAAGTTCCAGAATAGTTTGTAGTTTTTGTGGAAATTTGACAATGAAAATCATGTGATTTTCAAATAAAATATTTTTAAAGACTTATTTATTTATTTGAAAGGCAGAACTTCACAGAGAAAGGGAGAGGTAGAGAGAAAGAGAGAGAAAGATCTTTCATATACTGGTTCAGTCCCCAAATGGCTACAACAGCTGGGGCTGGGTAAGCTGAAACCAGAGCCAGGAACTCCATTCTCATCTCCCACAAGGGTGGCAGGAGCCCAGGCACATTATCGGAAAACTAGATCTGAAGCAGGGAACCTGGAACCTGAACTGGCACTTCAATATGGGATGTGAGCCTAGCAGGTGGTAGCTTAACCCAATGCAACACAATGCCAGCATCTAAAACACAGTTTTATCTCTTCATTTCTAATCAGCATGACTTATCTTTTAATTTTTCTTTTTGAAAAACAAATATTTCACTAACAAGGTCTTCCAGGATGCTGTTTAATAGGAATGGTTAGAGAGGACATTATTGACTTGTTCTAAATCTTATGGGTTAAGTGTTCTGTCTCTCACCATCAAGTGTGATATTAATTGAAGATATTTTTGTAGAGGCAAATAGAGAGCTCACCACATTTTTGTCCCTTCTTTTAGGTATCTTTTGATCTTGTCTATTGTCCAATGTCCTGAAAAATGAGTTTTTTATATTTTCTGATAGTTTTAGTCATTTTACATGAGAGACAAAATAGGGTTCCTGTTATATCATCTTGTCTGAAAGCAGAGTCTCCATGTTGGGCATTTTGAAATTATTTGCTTGAAAAGCAGAGAGAGAGAGAGAGAGAGAGAGAGAGAGAGAGAGAGAATAGATAGATTGAGAGAGAACTCCATTCACTGGTTCACCCCTTGAATGCCTATAAAAAATAGGAATGGGCTGGGGCACCAGCTCGGAAGCAGGAACTCAATCTTAAGTGATGGCTCTTAGGCCAAATGCCTGTCTCCTCTACATGGGACTTTTAAAGCCCAAGTCAGGATGTCATGAAGATGCCTTGTTCTGATTTCTAGAACTAACTTTTGTCATATACATCCATGTTACTTCTTAAGGAAAATATAGTAATTTTATGCATTTTTAAAAGATTTATTTATTTATTTGAAAGTCAGAGTTACACAGAGAGAGAAGGAGAGGTGGGGAGAGGCGGTCTTTCATCTGCTGGTTCACTTCCCAATTGGATGCGACGGCTGGAGCTGCGCTGATCCGAAGCCAGGAGCCAGGAGCTTCCTCTAGGTCTTTCCATGTGGGCCATCCTCCACTGCCTTCCCAGGCCATAGCAGAGAGCTGGATTGTAAGTGGAGCAGCGGGGACTTGAACTGGCGCCCATATGGGATGCTGGCACTATAGGCGGCAGCTTTACCCACTAAGCCATAGCGCTGGCCCCAATATGCATGGTTTAGATGAACTAATTCATTATCTTTTGTGGACTAGCACTGCTAAGGATTTTTTTCCAGTTGCTTCAAGGAGTTGTGTTCTCTTGTTGTTTAATTTAATTTTTTTTGGAGTATGGAGTTGACCTTTCATCCTGAATTCAGATACTTCCAGAGACTAAATTTTAAGAATACATATTAAAATTCTCAACACAGCCAATTGGAGAGTATGTTACAATAAAGAGACCTAGAGTCTTTCTCAGAGTGCTTCATGGTTCACTGCCCTGCCTACCATCTGGGAGGCTGCTATGTGGCAGGGCAAGCTTACTTTTCACTGTAGGGAATGCTATCACCAAAGCTGAGGTGTCAATTATCTTATAATTTTAAAAAGTAAAACAAAATCTCATCTTGGAAAATGATTGTGGATCACTTTTTTTTTTTTCTTTAATCAGTTCTAAAATTCCTGGGATTGAACTGTCTCAGAATGCCTGACACTAGGGTATCAATCCTCTGTGAAGGAGTAGTTACCATTTGCAGAACAAATAAATCCATCACACAATATTTGACATCATCAGTGCTTTTCTAAAATCCTGTTAGGGCTGTGTAATCATCAATCTAGATTTTACTTAGAGTTTCTCCTTCATCTTTAAGTCTGAATGGCTTTCTCAGAGCCCCCAGCTTCTCGGTGTACTTCTGATGTAATGTAAGCAGCTATTTAGAAAAGAACTGTAGTTGCCTAAAGGGCAAACACTAATTTACAGTAAAAGATACCAGAAATTAATATTCAAAAATGAAATTTATTGTAACAGACACAACATGTGTAAGTATAAACTTATAAAAATATTCTAATTTTCATTAATGAACAAATGACTTAAGATTCATTTTTCCCCACAGTACCTCAAAATATGTTTTGTATTGTACCTTACTCGACTATTAGAACTCTGGCTTTATTTCGTGGTAGTGCCAAGTTTACATAAAATCCTTACAGGGATTTGATTTAATGAGCTTTATTTTTATCTGCCTCAATAGAAATGAATCTAAAAGTCTTTGTGACTTAAAGCTCATCACAATCGTGCCTTTGTTATTGATTTATATGATAAGAATTATTTTAAAATAAATGTCATTCCTTTTTTTAGAAATATTACTGGAGTAACAACACATGCTACATCTCTACACTTTAGTATAATTATTACGACCATTATATACATTGTCTAAACAGGTGAATCTTCTTGAAAATGAAATATGCTGTTGCTAATTACAACACATCAGAAATTATGATTCTCCTTAGAAATGGACAGATAGCTGCTCTTAATAAATAACTTAAAACAAAGAGTGGGGGAACCCATAAATGAAAACCTTGGCTTGTATTTTTGTTGCTTCATTATCTTTTATCTAAAAAAAATATTATTTTAGGCTAATAAGAACCAACTGATCTGGATGTATGGATGTATGTGGCTTATTTTCTATAGTACCTAATGGTGCCTACATAGATTTCTCCAGCTTCTCTTTGAAGCTTCTCTTTGGATAATGGTGTACTTAATGCACACTTTAACTGTTGGAAAAAATAAACTTGGAGAGTCCTAAGGGAAATTATGTTGCCCCCAGAGTTACATTGACCAGCAATTTAGTGATAAAGGTGATAAAGCTTATAAATTGTATGTATTATTTAATTGTCTATATGAATTATTTATGCAGGTAAGTAATACTGAGTTCTCAAAATGGTTTTCCTAAAGAAGTCAGAGTAGATTCTTTACTGAATATGGTGAGAAATGTGAGAGTTGCTATCCAGTGTATTTTAGTCCTACTCAAGTAATTTAAATTCAAAAAGAACTTGCATAATGACATTGGTTAATGATTTTATTTTCTCTTGAGTACATGTTTGAAATATCAGACAGCCTTGAGGGTGTTGTATTTGGTTTATCTACTGCCAGTTTAAAAGTATTCATAAAATGCTGAAAAAGAAGCTATTCAAAATATTTCGTTAGCTCCTTCACAATTGTCTGTTTCCAAGAGATCTGGAAATGTGTTGGAAATTCAGATTCTATTTATTTCTTAGATTTCAAAATGCCATTCTTTGCTAGTTAGCCTCAGGGTGCAAATGTAATAAGTAAACATACAATAAATTAAAATGCTTGAGAAAATAGCTTACAGCAGTATTAGAACAGCAAGACAAGAATCATTAAAGTAGGGAATATCCATTACATCTTACTGCATCGCTGCATATGGCAATCTGGGAGCATTCTTTTGTGTGATTTTCTTTATGGTCAATACATAGAGAACTTATCAAACAGTTTATACCATGTGTATTTTGGGTGATTAATAAATGCATGCACAAATGTTATGCATTTAAGTACATCATTAGAAGGGGGAAACATTTATATAGGTCTTAACTGTCAGAAATAAATTGAAATACTAGTTTCAAAAGGAATTGGAATGTTAAAACATAGCAATGACTGCCATATTGCTCAATTTTACTAAGTTAAGAATATCTACTAATTTCATTACAGATTGGGATATTTTATGCAATATGTTTTGAATAAGGAAAATATAATGACAGGAACAATGATCTATTTGCATCGTTTTGTAGTGTTAACAACACTTCTCTTAATAGAAAAGAAATTAGTGTTACAAAATGGCACAAAATTTGTTAAATATGTCAAGAAAAAGAAATCATGAAAACTGAAGAGACTAATTATGAACAGACAATTCTAACTGAATAATTCATTATAAAATATCTGTATTTTAGACAGTGAGTGTAAAATACCTCAAAATCAGTGCATACGCAATAGAAGGTTTTTGAGTCTAGACAACGGCCCACCAGTCCCCTCACACATCATAAGGGTGCTGTTTAGCTACATCTGTGCTTTAATCCTTCTCCATATTTGGTATTCATTGTAACCCTTGTACTTCTCCTTGTCAATATCAATCTACCAATCACACTAACAATCATTTCTGTTGTCTAATCCTCTAGATTGCAAACTTGATATGTACAGGTCCATGATTCCTTTGTTCATCACTGTATTGCAGTGACCCAGGTTCAATCAAAGTTGATTGAATAGATATTAGGCTTACTATGGGGCCTAGAGTACCTGGAATTCCTGCAAGTCATAATGCAACAATATCTTGGGTAGTCCCTTTTCTCACTGAAAGGTGCCAGAGTATCCAAGGAGCAGATCAACACTAAGATGTGTGGAGGGAGAATTGAGCACTTCAAAGAAGCTGCAAATTGACAGTACACACAAAATCTAGGGAACCTCAGATATAAAGTCAGTGGAAGGGGAACACAATTTATTCTTTCTGTAGCCAATATCATGTAGGTAACCAAAGACAGGAAATGGGAAGCAATAAGGTGTCAAAGATGAAATTCAGAAAACACCCTGTGTCAAGGAGAAGTGCTTTGAGACAGCCAAAGTTGTTCTAAGGGAGCTATCTCAGGTTTCTCATTGAAGCCTTAATCTTAAATGACTTAAGTAGATTGAATTTTAAACTTAATTTAAGAAGAAATATCACCACCACCCACCACCCCTGCCGCCACTCCAGGCACCAGAATTGTGGCGTAGCTGGTTGGGTTGCCACCTCCAGTGCTGACATCCCATATGGGTGTCAATTTCAGTACTAACTGCTCTACTTCCAATCCAACTCCCCGCTAGTGCATGTAGGGAAGCAGCTGAGGATGGCCCAAGTGCTTGTGCTCCTGCCACCATAGGGGGGAGCCGGATGAAGCTCCTGGCTTCTGTCAGCTTAGTCCTGGCCATTGCAGCTATTTGGGGAGTGAACCAGTGGATGGAAGATCTCCCTCTCTCTCAAAATAAATAACCCCCTAGACATTTGGCTAGCAAAATTCTATCATGGAAAATTCAGTGTAAATAAAAGGACTATTGGGAATTTTTAAGGTTTTTTGTTGTTTGTTTGTTTTTTTGCTTTTTTAATAAGATTTACTTATTTGAAAGGCTTTATTTATTTGAAAGAGTTATAGAGAGGAAGAAGAGGCAGAGAAAGAGAGAGGAGAGAGAGAGAGAGAGAGAGAGAGAGAGAGAGAGAGATTGATTTCCATTTGCTGCTTCACTCCCCAGATGGCTGCAAGGGCCAGATCTGAGCCGATCTGAAGCCAGGAGCCAGGAGCTTCCTCCAGGTCTCCCACACAGGTGCAGTGGCCCAAGAACTTGGGCCATCTTTCACTGCTTTCTCAGGCCATAGCAGGGAGCTGAATCGGAAGTGGAGCAACCAGGGCTCGAACCAGTGACCATATGGGATGCCAGCAGTGCAGGCAGCAGCTTTACCAGCTATGCCACAGCACCAGCCCTGGAAATTTGTAATTTTAAACAGTTAATATCATTCTGTGTTTTTATAGTGTGACCATGCCAAAAACAGACAAAATGTTCGAATAAAGCTATTTGAGAATACAAAAAGCAACTGAATTAAATTGTACATTCAAAAATATTAAATGTTCAAAATGATTACAAGACACTTCTATTCACCTGTATATTCTTTATACACCCATTTGCATGTATTTGTAAATAGGGCCACCATATCTTGATACTTTTATTTAAAAAAAAATTAAAAAAAAAAGCCTTCAATCCTCTTAACTCTTTTTTTTTTTTTTTGTCCCTAAAACTCCTTTCAGAATGGTACCTGTGGCTTTGTAGAGGGGTAAACACTCGACCATACATGGTCGCGTTTAGTTTTTTTTTAAGATTTATTTTATTTATTTGAATGACAGAGTTACAGAGAGAGGTAGAGACAGAGAGAAAGGTCTTCCATCCGCTGGTTCACTCCCCAGATGGCCACAATGGCCGGAGCTGCGCCGATTCAAAGCCAGGAGCCAGGAGCCTCTTCTTGGTCTCCCACGCGGGTGCAAGGGCCCAAGGACTTGGGCCATTTTCTACTGCTTTCCCAGGCCATAGCAGGGAGCTGGATCAGAAGAGGAGCAGCTGGGACTAGAACCGGCACCCATATTGGATGCCGGCACTTCAGGCCGGGGCTTTAACCCGCTGCGCCACAGCAGCGGCCCCTACATGGTTGAATTTCAAAAGCAGCTGCTAGCAGCATCCTGTTCATAACTTGTGTGATTTGTGTATGCACAGAGGCATGCTTCCCATGCCCATTGGTCAAGATAGTCGGTTAGCGCTCTGGTTTGAAACCATCAAACAGTGCGCAATGAGTGAGTCTGCAAACCAACGCACGCTCTCGCTCACCCTGTCCGTGAGGTCTCTCTGAGGAAAGCTCTGCCTTGTCTCCCAGAAGTTCCTCTCAGTTAACAGCTCTCTTGCTGACAAATCTCTAGGAGTTGTTCTGTCTCTGTCTCACTGCTCCGCCTCCCTCCTGGTGCTTCCTGGAGTGAGTCCCCCTCAAAGCCTTCTGTTTTCACATCGTCATTTCAGGATTTACTTCTTGGCGGAACACAGAGCTTACACAGGAATGTGATCATCAGGAAGAGCAGAGGTGGAGAAGCCAGAGAAGGGAACAGTGGGAAAAAAAAAAGAGCCATAAGGTAAGGAAATGGCTAGATTGAAAAATAGTACAAAAGGCAGAGAAAGAAAATAGCAGGAAAAATATTAAATAAAAGAGGAACCAAAGCTAGGAGAGAAGCAAAGAAATGAAAGGATCAGTGATGATAAAGCAGACTTAAAAAGGAAAATAAGAGGGAGTAAAAAGCTAGGGGCAACAAAAAATGGAACAAAGTAGCTGGTCACTAATTCCCTACACCTGGCATTCTCCTTTTCTTATTATCCAAGGAAGGAAGCTGGTCCAACCACTGTGGTTCCTGGGAGGCTAGAAGATTATATGAGGCACCCTTGTAGCTCACATTCATAGTGGTCATTGGGTAGTTTAAGATAAACATCAAATCATAAATGTTTATTGAATGCATTTGCCAAAGAAAGAAATAGACGTGATGATTCAGAATACAGGAATCCAAGGAAAATAAGCATGGCTGCATGGACAGGACAGCCAACCCAAATCTCTTGAGGAACTGGCTAGTGAAATTCATTTAGCTTTAACTCCCTTGGAACAGAGTTGTGTTGCTTGTTCTGCAATGCATAGGTTTGTTTTCTGTATTTTGTTTAAATAGGTGAGGGTAGAATTGCAGAATCTTAGGGTAATTATATGCTTACCTTTGTAAGAAGCTGTAAATTCATATCACAAAATGATTACACCATTTAACAGAATGTTTTGGAGTTCTAGTTGCTCCACATCTGCACCAACATTTGGTGTTGTCATTCTTCCAATTTTAACTATAGTCGTGGGTGTAAAGTGATATTTCACAGTATAAATGTTAAAGATAACCTTTGCATGTTGAGGACAGTTCCATGTGACCGAGTTACTTTTATATCTTTTTTTACAAAGTGTTTATTCAAAGTGTTCCTTGTTCTTTATTGTTTTCTTCTTTGCCTTGGCAACAAAAATCTAAGTTCTGTGATGATAAAGCAAACCTTTTGCATTATATACTACAAGATATGTTATTTTCAAAGGTTACCATATTGTGAAAAAAATGTGTTTTTCATTTTAGTTCATATGAAAGAACTTTGAATGCAAAATAGTTTTGTAGCAAATGCACAGTGTTTTTAAAGTGTTTAAAGAAGGTCTAATGTGTGCGTTCGTACCAACATACATTTTTGCATAATTTCTAGCTTCCTTCCCTGGGGCCTGAGCCCATAAGGAGCTTTCATTCTCAAAGCTGACAAGATGAATTTCTTAATTGTTGTAACGAATTCCTCAAAATAACAGATAGCTACATTATCCACCCTCAAATGCCAAAGGGTTTCTTAAACATGTGTTATTTCTTATTTATTTAGTAAACAACCTAGTTAACCTCCTCACTATGCTATCATCATGACAAAAATATTGTACCTATTTAAATCATATAATCCATAAACTTCAGGTGTTGTGGGAATATTACAATGATAACTGTTGTGTAAAGTGCACTTTAGATTAAAGTATAATTTCAGGTTATATATAGATTACAAGTATGTAACAACATCTCAAAGTATGGAAGGACATAGTTATCTTAAAAATATCATTGCATTCTAATCAGCATTGAATTAACGAAGGATCAGACTATCAGGGGCTTTTAGAGTTCAGCAGGACCCCCAAGATTCTTTGGCATGTTTCTAAAATACTTGATACTTACATGCCAATTGATTTGGTAGACATGAACTGATACACTTAGGCAAATACATTTTAAAAAGTATTCGGGGGCAAGCCTTGTGCGTCAGGTTAAGCCACTGTTTGGAATGCCCGCAACTTATATCGAATGCTGAGTACAAATCCAAACTACTCTTCTAATCAGCTCTCTGTTAATGTGCCTGGGAAGCAGAAGATGGGTCAAATGTTGGAGTTAATGCCACCCACATGGGAAATCCAGATGGAGTTCCTGGTTCCTGGCTTCAGCAACCCCAGTTGCTGTTGCTGGCATTTAGGGAGTGAATTAATGGACAGATCTCTTTGTCTCTCTCTTGCTCTGCCTTTCAAATAAATAAATACATATTTAGAAAATGGAAGAAATGTCATTTAAGAACTAGTATTTTATTAAAACCCATTATTTAGCAAAAAGTTTATAAGGACTGACTCTTCCCTGGTATGAAAAATATTCAGAAAGTTTTTCCACTGAAAAGAGGTGGCAAAATGTTTCATCTTGAATACCAACTCTCATTAGTTGAGAGAATCTGATTGGAATACCATGCTGAGAAAAATTGCAAGTTCTGCCTGGGCTGTGAGGAAAGAATGACATGTTTTGTTAATAATGGCTGTTATGAACATGGATGTGAGAATGCCGCACGTGCACCTGTCTTGCTTTATAATCTCTGAATTGAGAATCCTTGATTCAATGACTTTGGAAAGGATACAAGAGTCATGCTCTCTTTACAATTATAGAAGATAAAATGAAATGATGCAAAATCCTTGGTCTTTGACCATAGCATTTCAATCTGCTTAACAATTCTTTTAAAACTTTCAAAAAGTGGCTAAAGCTTTGTTGATTTGTTAAGCTTTGTTGGAAGAGGTACTCCGATTTTTAAAGAAGCATATCAAAGGTGTGGAGTGCATACATTTTTAATGGGACTATAGAAATATATATTTTTAAAATAGCTTATTTTTTTTTTGCTTAAAACAAATAGTTATATTGCTGTGGAGAAAAAGAAAAATGTGCTATTATTGATACTTTGTTCTAACTTCAGGCCATTCAGTTGTGTTGTGACCTTAGTGTAGCCACATTCTGTGGATGTGATCTCAGACCACATTAAGAAACAATGGGTGAGTGGAAAGGTAAGATGGCATGCTTTGAAACAGTTTTGCCTGGCACAGTGCTCTTACTCAAGTATGTATTTATTGGTACTATTTGAGGAGAGATGATGCCTCCTCATGACACCGTATTGGGGAACTAAGAATGTGTTCATACAACATTTCCTTTGATGTTCGTATGGTCATTAAGTATGTGATTGGTTTGCATGAAACGATCAGTTTCTCAGGTAGAGGGATCACATTTATGTCTTAATTGGTGATAGTTGTTTCGTAGGAACTTCGCATGCCTTCTTTTAATGACCTAAGGTGCTTGGGCTTGTTTATTTGTATTTTGATAAAGCACTAGGTTTCCTGGAGCTTTTGCTTGTTTCCAGTAGCAGAATGAGGTTATTTGATGACTCACTGCTTCTGGTCTTAGACACAACAAACTTACAGAACAATTATTTCAATAGCACCGAATTCTAATTACAGCCTCTTGGGTGAGTTTCTTCCAACACATAGAGTAAAATCAACTTTCCAGAGAAAATTAAATCTAAGCCTCTGGGGCTACTCTTCTGCAATCAATGACCATTCTCTCCCAAAACGAACGCCAAGACAAAGATGACTTATGAGTTGAGTGTGCTTCAGCTGTTCATTTTTGGAGACTGACAATTATTTAAAAGCTCTGTAAAAGCGTAATACATATGTAATTATGACAAAAAACTGAAAAGAGAATAATTTTCTGATTCTGAACACGTTTTGTTGCAGAGGAAAAATTACAACTATCGTTCAGTTATTTAGTATGTTATTGCAACATTATATAACACAGAACATTTATTGTTATAGAAAGTGCTTTTCACTTTAAAGGTTCAAGTCATAAAAAGTTGTGCACCAGTTATTATCATTTACCTTTTCCTTAGGTACATTACTTTTCATATGCTTTCATTAGTGTTTTGCTCCCTAGTGTGCAAGTAACTTAACGTCTACTTGCCAAAATCTAGCTTGAGAGAAAAAAGGAATAATTCTTGCTTCATTTCTTTAAGTTGAATAAAGCATTTTGCAAGAGTCTGTAGTTGTACAAGAGCCAGCTCGAGGAGCCTATAAATTGTGGATAGAAAGCATGGGATTACTCTCTCTGATTTGCAAGACTTAATAGGCTTCATGCAATTAATGGGCAATGTTATAATTTTATGTGATCCTAACTTTGTATAGTATTCTAACAAAGACTACTCTAAAATGCTTGATATTTGCTTTTAGTGCAAGGCGGACTTTTTGTTTTACTTGGAAAAAAGAAACTTTCTTTGAGGTGGCTGTCCTGTATCATTTGTCTGAATCTTGAAGATCGAATAAACCTATTAGCTTTCTCTAGCATTTGAATTGTTACTTCAGATCTGTCATATGCTCCTTGCTACATTTTTGGACAATGAGTTCACATCCTTAATGAGTAGAAACAATAGATCTCCTAAGTCTTAGGTATGGGGACTAGCTGTAGAATTGTGTTTTACCTTCTGTACTATTTTTTTTTTTTTTGATACTTGGAAAAAGCAGTCCAAAGACCTAAACAGTTTAAAATTTTGATACTATAATCCAGATGACTAAATGATCATCTTGGATTTCTCCCTCCTCTCACTAAAGTTTATGAAAACAAAATGCAAAAACGTTGCTGAAGCTGCAACTTTTCATGTGGAGCCATGGATTATTGATTGTCAGCAAAGCATTCTCTACTTTTGCCAAGACTTAACATCTAGAAAGCTGAATTTGTACAAAAGCAATCATTGAATTTCTCTATAAAGAAAAACAAAAACTGAAAAGGATTTAATACCAAGAGAGTGAGGAAAAATAAACCCAGGCTTCCTGACAAGATGCAGAAATAATTTGAGTTTCAGACTCTATTCTCATAAATAAGTCTTAGTAATGCTACAGGAGTGAGAGTGATATTGATGAATCTGTGAAAATAGTAGATATTTCAGAGAAGGTCCTGGAAAAATTGAACTTGCTGGATCACAATGTCTGGAGGGTAACAGAGGAATAGACTTGGTATGTAAAATATTTTGTTTTTTTCATGTCTGCTTTTTGAATTAGCTCTGAAGAGAGCAAGTTGAACTTACTGTTTCTCCTCAAAGATCTTGACTCACTCTTGCTTTCTGTTTGGCTGTGATTTCAGAGACCAGAGGGACTTTCTTTGGATGAATTGAGAAGTCTTTTTTCACTGTTGGTGTTAGATGGGTGAGTTGACCAGACATCAAAGCTTTCATCAAATTCTAAGAAACTTATGACATTTTTCTATCTCTGAAATGCATTCCAATAAAGGAGACATTCCAAGGATAGGCAACTGTTGGAATTAATTTGCTTTCCTTACAAATGTGTCTAATCATTGAATCAATCATTTTAATTAATGCACTATGCTTTCTGTTTCTACTACCCATTTCAGCTCTACAGATTTCACATCCTGCTGTCCAAATGCACATTACAAGGTCAACAGTAGATGCAGCAACAACAAAACATCCCCTTGCTTAGTATTGAACTAAACACTTTCTTTCCTGGTAAACCTTCACATCCTACAATGAAAAGTCACTTTGCAGCTATGATGTCCCCTTCTATTCTACCCCATACCCCAGGAAAGTGAGAACAAGTCTTACTGCAAAATAGATCACATCTGTGTGAGTTAAATGTTTCCCAATCTCATGAGAGTCAAATACTTCAATACTGTATAAAAATGTTCACCCCCTAGATGGCATGTCTGTTATTTGATTCCACCTGGCTGTATATCTTCCTTCCATATTCGCTACTTCTCACTGTCCTCCAATTCACTTTGAGCCTTCCAAAACTGAAATTCCTTTGCTCTGGACCAGTGAAGGAGGAGAATGGCATTTAAATATTTATAAGCCCTACCCCCAATCCAGGCTGCATCGCAAACTGAATGTCATGGATCCCATTGTCCAGTCCCAGCCATCTTCGCAAAGACACTCTGTTCCCAGACCCCTGTGATCTATTCCTCCCATTATTTTGGGGGTTTAGAACAGTAGAAATAGCCCTGCTCTTAATATCCTTCCCTGTGGTTCCCTACATTCTACTCACATCTTTGTGAAGACTATCTTCCTCTTTTCTTTGGATCTGATCCCCTAGGCAAGTGCAGGTCACTAGAGCCTTCCCGTAGAGTCAGCCAACTGGAATAAAAAGAAGTGCACTGCAGAAAAGGGTACATGCATTTATAAGGGTGGTTATACCCAATAAAAGGTCATCTCAGGATAGAATTGAAAGTAGATGTCCTTGACCAACATATTCTCATCGTATCAATATATTCATCATATAGTCACATCAGTGTTTGCAAGTGGTAGAATGAAAATCAAATACAAATGAGATATGCCCTTTTACTTTATCATGATTTTTTTATTTTGCAGTGTGAAATGTAGCCTATTAGCTGTCTAGAGTTATGGTAACAAATGATCATGAATGAGGTGGCTTAAGATAACATATATGCATTCTTTCACAGTTCAGGAGGCCAGAAGTCTAAAACTCGGTGTTGGCTTGGTTAGTTGCTTCTGGAGATTCTCAAGGAGATTATGTTCTTGGCATTCTGAAGGTTGTAACTGAATTGCAGCAATCTCTGTCTCTGTCTTCACCTAGGCTTTTTCTCACTGTATAACTGTCTTTTTTCATACTTATATGGTCACTGGTCATTGAATTTAAGGCCCAATATATTATGGCCTCATCTTAATTAATTATACTTCCAAAGACAGTCTTTCCATGTCAGGTCATAGTCTGAATGGACTTGAATTTTGAGAAGACATTATTTAACCCATTATAAGAGAATTTATGATATTTGATGGTACAAAATTAAATCTATTATTTAATAAGAAGTAAAACTGTTTCCCATAGAGTTAAGTTTAAAAAAAAATGAAGACAGGGTAATGGTCCATTTTATTCATTTTAATATTATCTGAATGTTTTCTATTTACATGGAGACTCTATTATATGAAGTAATATATTTTATTTCCCTAAATGCAGTTACTCAATAGCCTTAACCACAGTATTTTCTAATTGTAGAAATGACTACATTATTAGAATGTATTCATAAATGAAAATGTAACATGGACTCTTGACATTGAGAGGAAGCTTTGAACGCCAGTAAACTCAGAGAATCGACAAGAGTGCTCACTTACTTTTTATTCACTGACTCATCCCTTCTTTCATTCTGCAAGCACACAATAAACTAGACATCTACAAGGCAGATTTTTTTTTATCCTTGGTGTTTTAACATCTAGTAAAGGAGTTACTAGTTATAAAATCACTTTTTCATTGAGATACATTATCATATATATGACTATATAAATGAAATGTATAGAATAATTTATCAATCTATAATTATAAATAATAAAATGTAGGCAGTGGCACAGTGGGGAATTGAATTGCTTGTGACTGTCTATCACATAGTAGAAACTCAATTCACATCTATTTATTAAGTCAAAGTTAGCTAGAGGTTATGGAGGGCTTTGCTGAGAAAATGATACCTGAGTGGCCAGCGCTGTGGTACAGTGAGCTTCAGCCTGTGGTGACAGCAACCCATATGGGCACCAGTTCTAGTACTAGCTGCTCCACTTCTGATTCAGCTCTTTGCCAACGCCTGGGAAAGCAGTAAAAGATGGACCAATTGCACGAGCCCCTGCACCTGTGTGAGAGACCCAGAAGAAGCTCCTGGCTCCTGATATATATGTGTTAAAAACTAGGTGAAGGCCGGCGCCGCGGCTCACTAGGCTAATCCTCCGCCTTGCGGCGCCGGCACACCGGGTTCTAGTCCCTGTCGGGGCACCGGTCCTGTCCCGGATGCCCCTCTTCCAGGCCAGCTCTCTGCTGTGGCCAGGGAGTGCAGTGGAGGATGGCCCAAGTACTTGGGCCCTGCACCCCATGGGAGACCAGGAGAAGCACCTGGCTCCTGCCATCGGATCAGCGCTGTGCGCTGGCCGCAGCGCGCCAACCGCGGCGGCCATTGGAGGGTGAACCAATGGCAAAAGGAAGACATTTCTCTCTGTCTCTCTCTCTCACTGTCCACTCTGCCTGTCAAAAAAAAAAAAAAAAAAACAACAAAAAAAAACTAGGTGAAATTAGCCTGATGAAACATGTGTGAATCATTCTAAGCACAAAGAACAAGCTGTAAAAGACAAAGGCATGCCACAGAGTAATAGGTTAGGAAACCAATAAGTGTTTCAGTGTGGCTGGAGGAAGGATGCTAAATTATATATATTTGTAATAGCAGAGTCTGTGGATACAGGAAGAAGCCACATCATGAAGAAGAGCTGAAGAATGTAGGTATTTTCCCGAGGACCATTGAAGTCATAAGCAGAGGAGTTCAGTGTCAGATAAAATATTTGAAAGTCGGCTCAACCCGCAGTGTGGAAGTTGGGTGAAGTCGGAAAGTGATGATCAAACAAGAAGAAGGGACACAAGAGGCAATTCAGTAAAAATTGATAGGAGCTGAAACAAATTTCCAGGAAGAGAATGGATAGCAAACTAGTTTCTGAAAGTGTTTATATGAGGTTGAAAATTGCATCCTTGAAATTTGATCTCTATATTTTCTGACGAGATTATGTAAAATAAATATTCCATTTTATAGCCTTCCTGTTATTTGTGTGTTTTTTTAAGATTTATTTATTTATTTATTTGAGAGTCAAAGTTACACAGAAAGAGAAGGAGAGGAAGAGAGAGAGAGAGAGAGAGAGAGAGAGAGAGAGAGAGAGACGTCTTCCATCCACTGGTTCACTCCCCACTTGTCCGCAATGGCTAGAGCTGTGCCGATCTGAAGCCAGGAGCCAGGAGCTTCCTCCAGGTCTTCCCACATGGGTGCACGGGCCCAAGGACTTGGGCCATCTTCCACTGCTTTTCCAGGCCACAGCAGAGAGCTGGATTGGAAGTGGAGCAAACAGGACTCCAACCAGTGACCATATGGGATGCCAGCCCTGCAGGTGGCAGCCTTACCCACTACGCCACAGAGCAGGCCCCCTTAATTAAAGAACACAGTTCTTTAATTATTTCTTAAATGGCATGGATTTTAGATAGTTCTCTATCCTGGCCACCCATTTCTGAATGTACGTGTGTGTAAATACTCCTTTCAAACTGCCATTGCCAACATGATTCTGGCCAGCAGAGAGTTCGTGAGGACAAGTTCCTTGTTCTGAAGACTAGGTTTAGTAGTAGAATCTGAAATCACATAACTCTTCCCCTGTCCCTCCCTCCCATGACCCCTTCTCCCCAATGTTGCTTTGTTTTGTTTTGTTTTGTTTTGCAGGTATCTCATGCTATAGGTGGTACTATGCTGAGTTTGCAGTGACCTAAGACCCTAAGATCATATTGCATGAATTGTTCTCTTTTAACATGCATGTAAACAGCAGTATTATTTTAACCTAATGAAGAAAATGTACATGATTTGAGCATTCTAAGCACATTAATATAATTTGTAGATGTAATTTTGAGTTCTGATTCTTTTATTCATTATCTCAGTTATTCTCCATGTTAGCTATGCCATTTATTAAACACTTGTTTTCTCCAACAGAAAATAATCTGTTCTGGAACTAATCACTTTCTGCTTTGTGTTACAGTTATATGGAGTTAGGGCTTACATTTTATTAATTTATTAATATAATTTATTAATATTAAGTATTGCCATCACCTAATCAACTAATAGTTTCTCATTGTTCCAGATTAAGAAGAAAGACAACTCTAGGTCAAAAAATGCTGGTCCTTATATATAGATGTAGACATATGTATTTTCCATGCATAAATAAGCTTGCATCTTTTAACTATGATACTAAGTTTTGTGATCAAAACTCGTGTCATTATCAGCTGGAAAAAACTACAAATTATCTTAAAGTAGAAACAAGATAAAGATGCCTCTCATCACCAATATCATTTCCCATTTCTGATGATTTGGGTAATGCAATTAAAAAACAGTAACAGATTATAAGTATAGCATAGGAGAATAACACAATCACTGATAGGTGACTTGCTGGTTTATCTATAAAACTCACCACATTTAAATGAAAAGCCAAATAAGTATAATGGGTTTGTTGATAGAAATAATAATATATAAAGCTCCATGATTTTATTTTTTCTTGACTTTTGAATTTACCTTTATTGGATATAGAAGTATAGGTTTGTGGTCTCTCTTTCAATGCTTAAGACATTTTACTCTTTTCTCTATTTTACTGCTTGGTTTCTGAAAAAAAGGTCTTTGTAATTCTCATTTTTGTTCCTTTAAAGGAAAGACATATTCCTCTCTTTCAAAATTTTCTCTCATTTTTCATTTTTTGCATGTGAGTATAATAGGCCAAGGTGTAATTTGTTTTTTATTTTCTGTTTTATTTATTTTTGTATTTATCATGCTTGAGGCTTTCTTAGGTTTATGGATATGAGGTTTTTGTGTGTCTTTAATTTTTTAATAGTCTTAGCCATTGTTTCTTCAAATGTTTATTCTCCATCTACCCTTTTTAATTTTTAAACTTTTATTAATATAAAGAACACAGATTTGATGTATTTCATAGATACAATTCTAAGATGACAACATACTTCCCTCTTCTTCCTTTTTTTATTTTTATTTCCTTTAATTTTTTTCAACAACATACTTTCTATTTACTTTATAATCATGGCTTAATTCACCACTAATCATAATGTTCAACAAATAAAAAGCAGAAAAATCACTGTTCCACAGAGATATAGCAAGAAATATAGATAACCTAGATAATAATCAAATCATAAGATGTCCATTTCATTCTTATAGTTTTTTCTGGATTCTACATTAACTAATGCATATCAGGGAAAATATTTGATATTTGCCTTTTTGGTGTTTAAAGCCCTGTCTTGTGCAATGCAATGGATGCAACTGGAGACCATTATTCATAGTGCAATAAGCCAGGTCACGTACTCTTTCTTTTCCTTCTAGTATGCTAATTATTGTTTGTATTGTTTTTGAAATTTTCCCATAGTTCTTGGCTATGTCTGTGTAGGTATATGTGTGTTTTATCCTTTTTTTTTTCTCTACACCCAATTTAAGAAGTTCCTATTGTCTATGTTCAAGCTCACTGATTCTTTCTTTGATCATGTCCAGTGTACTGATGAAACTATGAAAATCATTTCTTATTTATGTTACAAGTTTTCCTTATTTCTAGTATTTACTTTGAAACTTTTCTTATATTTTTCATATCTCTGCTTACATCACTCATCTGTCTTTGACTGTGGAAAAGTTTGGTTTACAATTTTCATTAAAGTACTGGTCAAATAATTTGAAAATAATTACTCACTGTTAATTATCCCAATTTCAGTATTGGTTTTCTGACTGTGGTTGTAACGTCTGCTTTGTCTTTTTTTTTTTTTTTTTTTTTTTTTTGTCTTTTGCTTGCCTGGGAATTTTTTGTTTAGAGTTAGACATGTTGTATTGAGTAGCAGGAACTTTAGTCATAGGCCTTTGCTATTTATGTTAATGATGTTGGGAGTTTGGCTGTGCCTAACTGCCTAACTTTACCTCTAGGGGCCAGAGACATCCAATTCCTCTATGTCCTTGCTTCCATTTTGGCTTTGAGTTTCACTAGGTAATCCTCATCAGAAAGTATTCATTGTAGGTCATTCACCTGAAAGCCAATTTTTTTTTTTTTTTGATAGGCAGAGTGGATAGTGAGAGAGAGAGACAGAGAGAAAGGTCTTCCTTTTTGCCGCTGGTTCACCCTCCAATGGCCGCTGCGGCTGGCACATCTCGCTGATCTGAAGCCAGGAGCCAGGTGCTTCTCCTGGTCTC
This sequence comes from Lepus europaeus, assembly GCF_033115175.1. Classification (NCBI taxonomy): domain Eukaryota; kingdom Metazoa; phylum Chordata; class Mammalia; order Lagomorpha; family Leporidae; genus Lepus; species Lepus europaeus. The sequence goes on along the minus strand of NC_084838.1, from coordinate 87,756,932 downwards.
CCATGCAGGTGCAGGGCCCAAGGACTTGGGCCATCCTCCACTGCCTTCCCGGGCCATAGCAGAGAGCTGGCCTGGAAGAGAGGCAACCGGGATAGAATCTGGCGCCCCAACCGGGACTAGAACCCAGTGTGCCGGCACCGCAAGGCAGAGGATTAGCCTGTTAAGCCACGGCACCGGCCAAAAGCCAATGTTTTTATGCCAGAGGCCTGTTGGTTTGTTGATAAACTGTGTGTGGGAAGGGAAGTGTCTTGTGATTAGATCTCGGATTTTTACTGTTTATGTCTGAGATGTAAATGTCATAAGTACTTTTGGGGTTACCTCTTATCCTCTCTGAACTCCTAGACTAGCTGTAAAGACTAAAAGGGCCAGAGTGGGAGAGACAGCCTTCTGCAGGGATGATAGAAGAGGGGCAGAGTTTTTATCCTGGAGAGCAGGCCTTCCTGTGGGGATGGCTGTGTGCATACTTCACAAAGACCATGCTTTCTTTTCTTCTTTCAGAGCCATGAGGGGATTCTTCTTACTCTATCATCAGAGTTTGATGGGGTTGTTGGGGTAAATCCAGGAAAAGGTGGGTGTATCCCCTAAGACTGAGGCATTTGGAAGTTTATCACTCACACTAGTTCACACTCAGACTCCAACAATGTATCAGCATCTCCATTCAAGTTCATGTCCATTTGTTCATGGCTCCAGAGGTCTGCACCACAGAAACACATCTGGGTCATGGCCTCTGGTTTGCCTGTCTCTCTAGATTCCAGAGTACTGGTTTGTCCTGCAAACTCAGATATCTGAAGGACTTATGAAAGTTAATTAGCTTTAAATTTTTTCATATTTTTCTTTTGGGATTGGAATAACAACTTACAAATAGTTTATATAGTGTAGCTGAATCCAAAAGTGTGTGTGTGCGTGTGCGTAGTTATCTATTTATGTATTTGTATACATGTGTGTCTATGCACTCAAATATTATATTCCCATAGCATCAGAAAGATAAATTATCTGGGAAATAGCTTAAAAAAGAAATTTATAAGTGCCAATTCTCTCTTGCTAAATCTCTGAATTTAATGTAATTCCAACAAAAATAATAAAGCATTTTTGGAAGTTAATAAACTTACCCTAAAATATATATGAATAATAAACCAACAAGAATGGTCATCAAAATTCTAAAGCAAAGGGATGCTACATATGAATCTAAATATACTACATATGAACATATTGTAATGAAGGGACAGTAACTGGAAGACTTCAACAGAACACAGAACTATTCATTCAGCCAATTAATATTTCATGTAAACTTATAGTAGACAAGACACTGCTCTAAGTATTTGCAGTAGATTGGTGCAAAAATCAGAAATAAATTATGTTTCCTGATTGAGATTTATTCTAGTAGGGAAAATTATCAAAATGTACAATATTTAATATATAAGATGAGGGCAAGTGCAGTGGAGAAAAAAACAAAGAAAAAAGGGAATAAAAAATTGTAAAAGGGATGTTAAATAGTGTAGTTAAGAAAGCTTTACTGATGCAGTAATATTTGAGCAAATATGAGAAGCCAGACATGCAGTGAGCTGTGCATATACCTGGGAGAGATTTTTTTTTTTAAGCACGAGAAATATTAAGTGAAAAGGCCCTGCAGCTGAAGCATGTTGGTTGTTTTTGTCATGTGAAGAAATTGTAATTTAGAGAACCACAGTGAGAGTACTCAGAGAATTAAGAGATCAAGATCATCTACAATTCTGTATGTCACTGTCAGGATTTTGATTTTTGAGGTGCACTTGATGGAGGCTCACTGGAAGGTTTTGGGCAGAGCAATGACATAATCTGATCTGCAATAAAAGCACTCCTGGGGCATCTGGGTTGTGAATAAATTGTTGAAAGAGAACGTCAAAAGCAGGATGTGAGTTAGATTAATGTTACAATAATACAGGTGACATAGGGTTTCAGACGAGCTTAGGGTAGTAGCAATTGAGGCAGCAGGAAGAGGAGGTAGTTGTGAGAGTAAGTGGAGAGAATTCACGGGGAACGATCAGAAGTGACACTTGTGAAATGTGAGATGCCAATAGACGTTCAAGTGAAATGTCATGTAAGTTCTTTCATGTGTGATTCTAGATTTCAAGGGGGAAAGTCTGGGCTGCAGATAGGAACTTGGGAACGTTTCTTCATGTAACTGGTATTTAAATTCATAAAACTGGATGATATAACACAAAGAGTAGCTAGAGAAATTCAGATTAGATCCTGAAATATTTCATTAGGAGGTATCAGGGAGATATTAGTAGGTATCAGAGAACCAAGAAGAGGAACTAAGGAGTTGTCATTCAGCAAAGTGAAAAGCTAGGGCAACGTGGAAGTCTGCATAATAAACAATCTTGTTGGCTTTTGTTGCAAGTTTCTGGGAGGTAATCTCTAAGTCTTTTGGAGTCCATAAGGGACAGGAGCAGTTTGGTGGTGGTCCCCAGATAGTTCATACTAATAAGATGATTCACAAGGTGAATGGGCTATGCCAGAAATATCAGGGAAGTGTTTAAATGCTTGGGAGATTTGAGTCTTGTGATGAGAGGAGCTGGATATAGAGTTCAACTGAATGGTCAACGATTCAATCAAGAATTATTGTGCAATGGAGCCCTCAAAAAACTCTAGACATTGAAGTCATATGAATTTTCCTGGTTGTGAATATTGCACACCGGTGTACTGGGAGGGTAGTGAGTCCTGATGACAAGGAAGATTCCTGGTTAGGATTCTCCCAGGCCTGTCCCTATGTGCATCTCCCTTTGGCTGGAACTGATCTGTACCCTTTTAATTAAGGCTCCAATTGTTGAATATAGTGCTTCCCTGAGTCTGTGAGTCATTCTAGACAATTGCTATACATGATGGAGTAATGGGAACCTCTGAGTGCAGAAAGCAGACTGAAAGTGGGAACCTCAGACTGTGGCTCGTGTCTGAAGCGAGCTAATTTTATGTGCTGCTTTGAATGGTACAAAGAGCAAAAAATATTGTAGAAATAATTTCAAGAGAAAGTAGTATCATAAAGAGTGACACTAAAAAGTAATACTGTGAGAAGGGTAACTAAGACACAGAACATTGCATGTAATAATCTTGTATGCAATAATCTCTTTGTAAATGAATAAAGTAAAATAAAATATACCTATACCAACTCATGAACAAACACACAAATATGTATGAATATGTACAGGAAATATATAAGAATACAGATTAAGCATCCCTAATCCAAAAATCTGAATGTTCCAAAATTCAGTATTTTTTTGAGTGTTGGCATAATATCAGAAGAGGAAAATTTCCCACCCTACCCACGTGATGTCTCTCAGTCAAAATGCAATTGCACTGAAAATATTTTATATAATTATGTACAGGTTATATGTAGTAGATATATTTGGAATGCAAATGAATTTGAGATTTATATGTGGCTCCCATCCCCAAGATATCTCAGCATGTATTTTCAAATATTCCAAAATCCATACAAATCTGAATCTCAAAACTCTCTGATTCTGGGCACTTTAGATAAGAGATCATTGGCCTGTGTACAACAATGCTAACGTGTCTGCCTCTGAAAGGGGGGGCGCTGGTCCTAAAGCGGTGTTGGATGGATGATGGCCTTTTTACTGCATGTGCCTGGAGTCTTTCAAGTTTTATAACATATTCATGCGTTCTTTTACATTGTATTCATGTTTTCTCTTCAAAAATTTAAAGAAAGATTTAAAATTATTAATATAACTAGAATCTATGGAAAATCTTTAAGCAGAAGAGTTTCAAAAATATAAGAAACTTCATACTGACTGATAATGAGAACTCCTGGAATGTTTAAAAATACACTGGACCTCGATTTTTTTTTTTTGACAGGCAGAGCTAGACAGAGAGAGAGAGCCAGAGAGAAAGGTATTCCTTCCATTGGTTCACCCCCAAATGGCCGCTACGGCCGGTGCACTGCGCCAATCCGTAGCCAGGAGTCAGGTGCTTCCTCCTCGTCTCCCACGCGGGTGCAGGGCCCAAGCACTTGGGCCATCCTCCACTGCCTTCCCGGGCCACAGCAGAGAGCTGGACTGGAAGAGGAGCAACTAGGACAGAATCCAGCGCCCCAACTGGGGCTAGAACCCCGGGGTACCAGCGCTGCAGGTGGAGGATTAGCCAAGTGAGCCGCCTCCCCAGCCAGGGCCTCGATTTTTTAAACATTTATTTTATTTATTTGAAAGGCAATGATTACAGAGAGAGAGAGAGAGAGAGAAAGAGAGAAGTCTTCCATCAGCTGTTTCACTTCCCAAATGGCTACAGTGCCCAAGGCTGGGATAGTCCAAAGACAGATGCATGGAATTTCTTCTGGTCTTCCACATGGGTTCAAGGGTCAAAGCGCTTGGGCCATCTTCCAGTGCTTTCCGAGATGCATTTGTAGAAATCTGGATGGGAAGCAGAGCAGCCGAGACTAGAACCTGCACCGTTATAGGATGCCAGCGCTGCAGGTGGTGGCTTAACCTGCTACCCCACAGCACTGTCCTCTAGAGCTCATTTTTTTTTAAAACTTTTATTTAATGAATATAAATTTCCAAAGTACAGCTTATGGATTACAATGCCCCCCCCCCATAACTTCCCTCCCACCTGCAACCCTCCCCTTTCCCACTCCCTCTCCCCTTCCATTCACATCAAGATTCATTTTCAATTCTCTTTATATACAGAAGATCAGTTTAGTATATATTAAGTAAAGAATTCAACAGTTTGCCCCCACATAGCAACACAAAATGAGAAATAGTGTTGGAGTACTAGTTAAAGCATTAAATCACAATGTACAACACATTAAGGACAGAGATCCTACATGATATTTTTTAAAAATTGATTAATTTTCTATGCAATTTCCAATTTAAAACCAAGTTGTTTTTTTTTCATTTTCAATTATCTTTATATACAGAAGATCGATTCAGTATATACTAAGTACAGATTTCATCAGTTTGCACCCACACAGAAACACAAAGTGTAAAAATACTGTTTCAGTACTAGCTATAGCATTACTTCACATTGGACAACACATTAAGGACAGATCCCACATGAGACGTAAGTACACAGTGACTCCTGTTGTGGACTTAACAATTTGATACTCTCGTTTATGGCGTCAGTAATCTCCCTAGGCTCTAGTCATGAGTTGCCAAGGCTATGGAAGCCTTTAGGGTTTGCAGAAATCAATCTTATTCCGACAGGGTCATAGTCAAAGTGAAAGTTCTCTCCTCCCTTCAGAGAAAGGTACCTCCTTCTTTGATGGCCCCATTCTTTCCACTAGGATCTCACTTGCAGAGATCTTTCATTTAGATCTTCTTTTTTTTTCTTTCCAGAGTGTCTTGGCTTTCCATGCCTACAATACGCTCATGGGCTCTTCAGCCAGATCCGAATGCCTTAAGGGCTGATTCTGAGGCCAGAGTGCTATTTAGGATGTCTTCCATTCTATGAGTCTGCTGTGTATCCTGCTTCCCATATTGGATCGTTCTCTCCCTTTTTGAATCTATCATTTAGTATTCGCAGACACTAGTCTTGTTTGTGTGATCCCTTTGACTCTTAGACCTATCAGTGTGATCAATTGTGAACTGAAGTTGATCACTTGGACTAGTGAGATGGCATTGGTATATGCCACCTTGATGGGATTGTATTGGAATCCCCTGGCACATTTCTAACTCCACCGTTTGGGGCAAGTCCGATCGAGCATGTCCCAAATTGTTTATCTCCTCCCTCTCTTTTTCCCACTCTTATATTTAACAGGGATCACTTTTCAGTTAAAATTTAAACACCTAAGAATAACTGTGGTTAATTACAGAGTTCAAACAACAGTACTAGAACAAAAAAATACTATAACGGATAAAGTATTGCATTGTACATCAACAGTCAGGACAAGAGCTGATCAAGTCACTGTTTCTCATAGTGTCCAATTTACTTCAACAGGCTTCCCCTTTGGTGCTCAGTTAGTTGTCGCTGATCAGGGAGAACATATGATATTTGTCCCTTTGGGACTGGCTTATTTCACTCAGCATAATGTTTTCCAGATTCCTCCATCTTGTTGCAAATGACCGGGTTTCATTGTTTTTGACTGCTGTATAGTAGAGCTCAATTTTAAAGAATAAAAACAGCAACATGGTAAGAAAACTGGAGAATGTTTAAGTAATTTTTTTTTAAACAGGCAGAGTGGATAGTGAGAGAGAGACAGAGAGAAAGGTCTTCTTTTTTTTTGCCGTTGGTTCACCCTCCAATGGCCACTGCGGCCAGCGCATCATGCTGATCCGAAGCCAGGAGCCAGGTGCTTCTCCCGGTCCATCCTCCTTGGGCCATCCTCCACTGCCTGCCCAGGCCATAGCAGAGAGCTGGCCTGGAAGAGGGGCAACCGGGATAGAATCCGGCGCCCCAACCAGGACTAGAACCTGGTGTGCCGGCGCCGCAAGGCGGAGGATTAGCCTGTTAAGCCACAGCGCCGGCCTATGTTTAAGTAAATTTTAAGGAGAATGTTATTTGTTTAATTCCACTTTGGTTAAAACATTAAATTAAGCATGTTTGAGAAACATCTTCAGGTAGTTAATAAAGATGAATAGAATCTATTGCTTTCAAACTTCAGAAGAAAACTATTGGAAATTCTAAGGAACTGATCAAGAAGGGGAAAATAATTAACAATAAATAAAGGTTGAAATATGATAAGGAAGGGGCCGGCGCTGTGGTGCAGTGGGTTAGCGCCCTGGCCTGAAGTGCTGGCATCCCATATGTGCACCGGTTTGAGACCTGGTTGCTCCATTTCCAACCCAGCTCTCTGCTGTGGCACATGAAAGCAGTAGAAGAAGGCCCAAGTCCTTGGGCTCCTGCACCTGAGTGGAAGACCTAGAAGAAACTCCTGGCTCCTGGCTTTGGAATGGCGCAGCTCCAGCTGTTGTGGCCATCTGGGGGGGGGGGGTGAGCCAGCAGATGGAAGACTTCTCTGTCTCTCTGTCTCTCTCTCTCTGCCTCTCCTCTCCCTGTGTAACTCTGACTTTCAAATAATTAAACAAAAACCTTTAAAAAAAGAAATATGATGGGGAAAGTCCAAACATGTCAATAATCATAATCAATATAAATGTAGTTTATTTACTTTTTTATAAAGTCAGCGCTATCCAATCCCCTCTTTTTTCCCATTAAGAAAAGGAGTCAATTATGTTGCTTCTGCTATTAGAGGCAATATGGTTTTGGATATTGTGTTTTATAGTTGATATTCTCCTTGGATTTCATATTTCCTTGCCTACATACCTGTGTTTATGCCTAAAACGTGCATACAACAGTTAAAAAAATAACTCTTTCCTTGATTCTAAATGCATAGCCTTGTCATCTATCCTGACAGAGCCTTCCTAATCCAAAATTAACAAGCACAGCCTTGGAAAGTGCTTGTAGACAGTGCTTCCTCACCTCTGCACCTTACCCTACCATGACAGCATGCCTGTTTGAGGATGAAAGATTTGAAGACAGACCAAAGTGACAGCAGTCATTATAATCAAGTCCAGTCTAGACCAGCCCAATGCCAATGATTCCCCAAAATATGTGAATAATTTTCACATGAAAAGTAAGGTCATCCAATTGTCTCACAGATCTATTAACTCAATAAATTCTTCTTGTCTCTGGTCATGGAGTTCTGAGGTGATTGCTGATATGACATTATAGTGGAAAGATTCCTGATGAAAATTTTACAACTTTTGAAATTTATGTATGTATGTATGTATGTATTTACTTATGAGCGAGATGAGCGAGGCACACACACACACACACACACACACAGAGAGAGAGAGAGAGAGAGAGAGAGAGAGAGAAATACACGAGAGCTCATCCTCAGGTTCACTGCCAGCATTTCTGCAATGGTTAGAGCTAGGCTGGGCCAAAGCCAGTAGACAGTTTTCCCATGTGGGTGGTGGAAACTCAATTGAACCATCACTGCTGCTTCCTACAGTTTGTATTATAAGGAAGTTGAGTCAGAAGCTGGAGGCACGACTATGATCCAAGTACTATAATGTGGGACTTGAGTGTCCCAACCAGTGTGTGTATCACTGGGCCAAATGCCTGCCCCATGGTAAGAATTTTAGGGTTGGCCTTTTCAGTTCATATAGAATAAATGTGGTGGTTAAACGCCAGGTGAAAATATCTTAAGAGTCTTAATATATAAATTTAACTAAATGTTCTCAAGCCAGTGAGTCACAACCCACTCACTCCCAAAGTCATTAAAGACCATTGTACAATACTTATCTTCACCAAATAGTCAAAATATAATTTATTTTTTTTTAAAATCAAAGCTTAAAAAACATTGCTGTTTCACACTTCCTATTAGCACCAATTTATGTTCTTTCAGTTCATTTTGTTCAACTGCTATGCAATTTACCTCATTTGCCAGTCTTACCCTGGTTCTCTGACAGTTGCCTTACTTTTTTTTGACATTTTTGCCTTTGTTTAACTTGCCACAGCCTTTTGTTTTCTCTTCTGTGCTTCAAGAAAAGGAAAATAACTTGGAACACCTGCCAAAGACTTGTGACAGTAATATAAGAGGAGGGTTGACCACTAATGTCTTAGAATAAAACAATACCCTCAAGAAGACAAACTCTTTGTCATCTGGTTTTTAAGGATACAAACATATAAAAATGTGGAGATAAATACGTGTTAAAGTAAGAAATTCTTTTAAATACAGAAGTATAGGGAATTACATAGAAGAAGAACCTGTGATTTAGAGTTAGATACTCCTGGGATTGAGTTCTGATATTTTTTTATCTCAGGCAGGTTACTTATGTGTTGGAACATCTCTGTTATCTTCTGAAAGAAGGGAAGGTCACATGAGGTACACTAGCTAAACTTCTAGCACAACAAGTGTGGTTCTCCCAAGTCTATCTGGTCACACTCAAGGTTTCTTTTACTTCATTTCTAAGTATTCCCCAGATCCTCTAACAATTCTGCTCTGTCGCAGTCCCTCCAAACTGGTACACTTTCTGAGGCAGGATTCTTTATAGTAAAACCATAATTGTTACTAGGACCCCACTGACTAATAGTAGGACCTATGAATGAGGAAGCTCTAAAGAACATTTAATTTTTTTTCATTTGGATACATTTTCTAATTGAAATCCTTTATTATTTACTATATGAATGAAAATAATGCTTCTACTACTTATGAACAAAACAGAAATTCCACAGAATTTGTAGACTAACTCTAGAAGAATACTTAGGAGAGCCATTCTGGCAATTAAATTAATTGAATAATTAATAGACTATAACCAATCAGAATGACGACCACGACCATTTTCTGAAGGAACAACTCAACAAGTAGGTGTTTGACAAAGTAATATTTCATATCTTGGGTGTCTGACTGTAGTTTCTTAGCTGTTTATTAGCCTGGATTACCTTCCATTTAAATATCTTTTCCATTCAAGTTTCTGGGTGTATAGTATATCCATGTTAGACAATAGATTGAACAAGTTAAAGTTATCAATTCTTCCTCTTGATCAATAGGAGAACTTTCTTGTTCTACAATATTTATAATAGAACATATACAAAAGGCAACAATATCCTGACAAATGAGGCACTATATACTTATGCAATAGATGAGAGATAAAAAAGAAGCTATTACTTATTGAATGCTTCAAATGTACTAAGCACTTCTGCACTTACCTTATTTATTTAGAATGATAACTTTTCAGCGGAAATATTATTAACCCTGTCTGGATGAAGACATGAACATTTTGAGAACAAGTGGGTTTCCTGAGTTAAAAGTAAATCATTTTTGTATATATTTGACTGCAAAACTATTAAACCAACAAGAAAATAGCTACAACTGAAACTACCCATCCAACTTTTACTGTACCCATCTGAAAATAATGTCTACAAATTCCTTCCAATTCCATATGGTAGGATCCTGTTTTATCCTAGCCAATATTACATGCTATCAATTTCTACAGATATTTCCTTCTCTTAGGATTTTCCTACCACCTTGCCTT